>NC_034609.1:51951859-51965309 GCF_900095145.1 Mus pahari
CCCCCTCTCTCTTCTCTTCTTCTTTTCCCCCCTTCTCCCTCCTCTCTCTCTCCTCTACTCTTCTACCCACTTTACCGCTCCCTATCCCTGCTTAATAAACCTCTCACGTGGAATCACCTTGGCGTAGTCTGCTGTTTGGTTTATCCGCTCAAATCATATATATTAATATTGCTTAATAATGCTAATTCATAAAAAACCCCACATGTCTATTTACAGAAAAGTACTGGAACAGACTGTTTTCATAACATTAGCCATTGCATTATGTTGGAATGGTCCAGAGGATGAGGATACTGGAAAATAGAAGTGAGAAAAGGACAGAGTTCTGTTTCACACATCAGGATGCCAGAAACTTCCTTACCTTTGAGCACACGTTTCTTCGGAGCAGAGGTTGACTTTTTTAGAACACGTGTTCCTCTAACAGTTGGCTTTTCTAAGTTACTAATTTCATATTTCTCTGGAAAGTGAGAACAAAGTCACTCATTGTACTGTGAATAGAAATTCTCAGGTATTTAGGTACAAACTTAACAGTCTGGAATAGATTCTGTCTAGCCTGATGTTCTAGTTTGCTTTCTATTATTGTGAATAAATAATAAGGACCATGATTAAAAGAAGAATGGGCTTATTTGACTTACTCTGATCATTCCCTCATAGGTAGAAGCCAAGGCAGAAACTCAAGGAGGGCAGGAAGCTGGAGGCAGGAAATAAAGCAGAGACTGCCCCCCCCCTTTTCATGGTGCACTCAGTTTGCTTTTCTTATGCAACTAAGGATCACCTGCCTGGGGTGGTATGACCTATGATGAGTAGACCATTTCCATATCAATCAATAATCAAGAAAATGCCACCTGCGTGCAAATCAGAATCATAATGCCTTCATTTCTGTACCTTGTTAGTGAGTTTTAAAGTTATAAAGTCTTTATTTTGTTCTTTTTTTGATTATTTAGACTATTACGATCTCTAAGACTCATGTGAATTTTCAAATGGATTACTTCATATTTCTGCAAAATATCATTGAGATTCTAGGCATTTTCCTAGAATACTTTATTCCTTCATGTAGTATTGACTATTAACAATGTAAGACAACATTCACATTTCAAATTTATAAAGTCTATTTCTGGAGAAGATACTTAGAAATAGGTTATTGTTTATTTACTGGCAGAACTATTAACTGTAATTTTCAAATAAACTGCCAATATCTTAAAATTAAAAGCATCTATATCTATTATCCAACAACCACACATTCTTATATTTTATAGACCCATAAGCAAATAAGACAACTAAGAACAATGGTACCATGGCTCTGATGGTTAACCCTTGATTTAACACTAAAGATTTAAAGGGCATTATACAACTGTTGAATACATTACAGCACTTTCTTCTTCAAGAGCATCATACAAAAACAGGAAAGATATGAGGGATGGAAGATACAAATATATCTATTTATGCCACCATGGAATGTATGCTGTGACCACAATATTAGCTGTTGAGGTTAGCAGATGGGTAGCAACAGTGGAAGTGGCACAGTGCTCACGTATGTGCTGCTGACACTCCTTTACCTTTGATCCTGTGCTTTTGTGTAGTAGTGATGGGCAGAATGCGTGGACTTTTAACAACAATTTTTCTTTTCTTTCTTTTCTTTCTTTTCTTTTTAGTTTCTTTAGATGGCTCTGAAAAATGAGAACAAGGTCTTTTAATAACATTTTCTGAAGACAGTGTCTCTTTTGGCTATGTTATTATTAGGTAGTGTCTTATCAGCTATGACACTTAAGAACCATGAATAGTTTCCGTCTGAATCAGTCTTGGCTGATATTTAACATCTTATAAAAGCTCATTTTTATAGAATAAGTCAAGTAAAGAAAGAATAAGGAAGGTAAGAATAAGATAATAGGAAGAGTACGGAGAGACTAAGAAGAGGATCCCCTTGTTGAAGATACTGGAAAATAGAAACAGTGAGAAAAGAACAGAGTTCTGTTTTACACATCTGTATGTCAGAGACTCTGTTACCTTCAAACATAAACTTCTTCATAGAAGAGTCTGATTTGTGCAGAGTTGATGACTGTTTCATTAATTTCTTCTCTAAGCTCCTAATTTTAGCTTGCTCTGAAAAGTGAGAACAATGTCATTCAATGGTACTGCAAATAAACCACTTCTGAAGCACATTCATCTCTCAGTAATCCATGTTGACAGGTAACAAGCATAAATAGACTCTCTTCTAATAAACCCTACATCATGTCTGATATGTTATTAAAGGGTACTATTAGAGTATAAGTCAGGTAACAAAGAATAGGGATGAGACACTTGTCATATGCCTGTATTTCATTTCCAGCATTAGGGAGGCTGAGACAGCAAGGTGGTTATCTGCTTGCCAACCTGTCAACATACTGAATGTGACACTGGTCTTGCCATGTTCTACGCCTTGGTCTCAAATAACACATAGAAATGTCATATATACATGTATGAGAAATAACAAAAGACAGCAGTATGATAACACACACATTCACAAGTGACTAAAATACTAATTTTCAGGTATACTTCAACCTCTTCATAAGCCTGTCTCTGCTTTTAAATACAAGCTGACATTTCCACAGTGGAAAAGTGCAAAACGGAGTAGAGATAATGGATAATAAGAAATGGTATATGTGTTTGGAAATGTGTTAAAAAGAAAGTACAATAAAGTACAGATTCAGTATCTCTTTACTTGGGGATGAGTCCTGAAATAAAATGTAGAATATTGGTCTGTTAGAGAGTCATTTCTCAAAGTCAGCTGGCCAAATTTACATGTAAACACTTTCTACAATATATTTATCGCACAAGTATAAAATGTTCACACTTCTGTTCACCAAAGCAGGTTCTTGTTTGAGCAATGTGCATCTGTTCTCCCTCAGATCCAAAGTTAGATGTTCTGGTAGACAACCATTTATCCTTTTTCATTTCCATTCAGCACATTGTAGCCTCCCCCAGCCTTGAGTAGGCTGGCTCAGACCTGCTCTGCTACTGTCAGCTAGCCTACCTAGGGTGGAGTCTTCCAATGTAGTTTAGGTCTATTGTTCTGTCACATCTGTGGTTTCCTCCAAGATGCCACTACCTGCTGAGAGGCTGAACCTGTTCTCCTGATGCTATCGTGACAAAAGGAGATCCTGGTGTGGTGGGGCATCCTCCCCACCACCACCCACGCTTTATAAGCTCAGACTCAGGTAAACATTGGCCTTGATCAGAAAACTTTGTCTTGGCTTGTTATTTCTCTCACAATTTCTCCCATACAGCCCTAGCCTCCCTTTTAGGAACCTGGTTTGTGTAGCTATTTACAGAAAAAATACTGGAATAATTCTGTCCTTGTAATAGTCTCTGTATCCTGGGAATGCCCAGAGGTTAAAAGTATTGGTACATAGAAACAGTGGGAAAATAATAGTGTTTTGTTTCTCATGTCTGAATGACAGTGGCTTCTTTACCGTCTAACAAACGTTTCCTTATGGCAGAGGTTGACAGGTGCAGAATATGTATATCTCGAGAACTTTCCTTGTCTAAGTTTTTGGTTTTAGATGGCCCTGAAAAGCAAAAACAAAATCATTTAGTGGTATAGAAATACATCAGCTACTAAAACACAGCTTCCGTTCAGCATTCAGGCATTCAATACACAAGCAGAAAAAGACTTTTTTTTCAGCTTTGGCTGATATTTTACTGGAGTTAATTATATAAGTAATTGTCAAATGACAAGAGAGCAGAGCTGGGAGAGGTGAATTGCAGTATTCTGGAGGCTGAGGCATAGAGATGTACTAGACCTGTACTGTCCTTGAGTGAACACAAGTTACAGGTTAGGACAGCTTAGTTCTGCCAAGACAGAAGAGGCTAGTCCTTAATAATTCCTGTTTTGCAAGGTCTGTCAGATGATCCTGGGCCAGAAGCCTGAAGACTGATGCTCCAACTTCCTGACTTACTGGGGCTGTATAGGTAGGCAGATGTCTCTACAATTTGTCTCAATTCTGGAAGCTGTGTTAGGCTTCCTATATTTTCAGAAATGTTGGTCATTCTTGGGTTTCTGATGGGGCTGAAAGACTACTTATAGTTTCATAACCAACCCAAGCTGTTTAGCATTGAGAAAGATGATGTAGATTTGAGAGGATGATTTTCAGATGGCATGCAATCTAAAGCCAGGACATGAGTCAGGTGTAGTCTTTTAACTTAGAATAGATGACAGTGTTTATTTTATTGACAGATGATGGACTGGGTGTTAGGTCTATCTTGTACTTTATAAATTACAAAATGGTAATAGTTGTGCTCAATTTATATTTGAGAAAAATTCTTTATATGAACAGAAAGGGTGAAATGTAGCAGAATTTCCCCCCCCAATTAATATAGCTATTAATACAACAAAAAGCCTGTGATTGGACAGGGAAAAGAAAGGAGGCAGACCTAAGAGAAACAGAGATGAACAGGAGGAGAGGGAGGAAGGAAGATAGAGGAAGAACAGGATGATCCAGATTCCAGGTGGCTTTAAATTGCCACAGGTAGCTATGAATATCATATAAGGGATGGATAATTACAGGACAATCTGTCTTATTTGGTGGGCAATTTATATCAATATCAATTGGCTCTGAAATTATTGTGTGGGCATCTCTCCTTTCTGTCTCTGCTCCGACCTAATTTTAATGTGGAGGTGGCAGGACAATTGGTACAAATAGGTTCTCTGTTTATACTGTGTGCTCATTGGGGATCAATGTTAAGTTTGGTTACATGTACTTTTACTTCTTTGCCATCTCAAATCCCCACACTCCCATTATAATTTCTTGATAACATTGTCCATATTTGGTCAACTTTTCTATTTGTTTCAAGTACTGGTGCCTGAACTTGAATATTTTGTATGTAAGATAAACTGTCCACTCCTAAACTACACCATCTTGTTTCTGACAACTTTGAGGTATGGTCTCACCGTGTAGCCTTGGCTGAATATGAATTTTTGTCCTCTTGCATCAGCTTCCCAAGGAGTTGGTACTACAGGCTGCCCCTACAGGACTGTTCTTTCTCACCCACTTGTAAATGATATTTGTCTTTAACTTTCTTCTTCCCTTTGTCCTTTGGCTGCTAACAATAGTCATATAACGGGCATGAAGTGTTACTATGCCTTTGTAGTATGGGGTTGACATCTCCCATTCTTATGTGTGTGTATCATGTTTTCACATTAGGTTGGTGTCTTGGCCTCTTACAGTGCCAAGCCTCAGCTGCTTTTTCATGACCCCTCCATGACTTCAAAACCAGTACAACCTGGGCAACTGGGCAACTCTTATATTACCAAATTCATCTATCAGCGCAACATACAACCTTGGCCGCCACAGGAACACAGCTTATTTGTGCTCTAAGGAAAACACTTCCTAGAAGATTTCATCTCAATGACGTTGGTCTCTTCTTAATCCCTGCTAAATTCTCACATCTAGCCAACCAGCATCAAGCATCCCAGCAAAGCAAAGGTTTCACTTTAGAAGTTATCTTGTTAATCACAGCTGATTCTTCAGCCCCAGCTAACCAGAACTACAGATACTTAACCGAAAAATCCCTGTAGAGTCTTCACCTCACAAGCCAGGCCTCCATCTTTTGCATTGATATCAACATTATTAATTAGTGAATCCATGTTTACTGGGGGAGAATCTGTAACCTCTAAGTTACTAACCCTAACAACCATATAAACATTTGTCCTTATCACCCATAGATAAGCATCTAAGTGTTGCCTTCACCTTTCTCAAGGAAACTTTTTTTTTTTTTTTTTTTTTTTTTTGCAACAGAGACAACTACAGAAAAGCAACCAATAAAGATGCAAGAGTATGGAGACCAGTCCCAATGGATACAATACACTCTCACACCTAAGGCACAGGGAATATTTCAGAAGAGGGGGTAGCATATACAAATACATACACGCACTCAATAAAAATTAATGACTAAAGAGGCCATGAATTTGAAGGAGAGCTGGGAGGGGGCATATGGGAAGTTTGAAGAAAGGAAAAAGAAAGGAGAAACACTGTAATTAAACTACATTCTCAAAAGTAAACAACAAAAATAAATATTGTAGGGACACTCATAGCCTTTGCTATGTATTACCTCTTCCATTATATTCTTAGGATATTATTTTGTGTTGTGTAATGTCTTTACTTCTTCATCTATAGACATTAATAATAGAACCATTACATGAGGTTGGTAAAAGGTTTAAATTTTGAAATGATGGAAAACACAAAATAGGACATAAAATTTCATGATTAGTAAATGTTGAATATTGTTACAGGATAACACAGAATTTATTCTCTGCTTGCTGTTTTGTCTATGCTAGTCTCTGACATGAAAGTTTGATCTTAACATCGTGGCATTTTATTTTATTTACTAAATGCCTGTGATGGGCTCTCACAGATTCATACTGTATTTATGTTTTACATGCATCCAGAGGCAACATTGATTGCTACCTAGGAAGCACCAAAAATTATATATTTAAAACTTACTCCTATTTAAATTTCCTTAGAAAATTTATGGGGCTAAGTACTCCTGAACTATGTAAAGTTTTACTGCTCTGTCAGAAAAAATCAATTAAATCTTATTTGAAGGAAAGTTAAGAAAAAGGATATAGCAATTCTGAACACATACACACACACAATTTCATAAAACAAATACGACTAGATGCAAAAATGACAAATGGATTCTAACACAGCAATAGTAAGTGACTTAAACATCCACTTTCACTATTAGACATATCTTATGGACACACACACACACACACACACACACACACACAATATCAACATTGATCTGGGTGTGGTGGTACATGCTTTTAATCCCAGTATTCAAGAGGCAAAGGCAGGTTGGATCTATGTGAGTTCAAGGCTAGCTTGGTTTACATGGTGAGCTTCAGGTCAGCCAGGGCTACACAGAAAAACCCTGTCTTGAAAACAAAAAATAAATAATCAACATGGACATACTAGAGTTAAATGACATCATAAATTAAACAAACTACAAGACATAAAACATTTCACAAAAACACTAATGAATACACAGTTTTAATTAGACATGAACCCAGAACTATCAACACCTTAGAAAATGAAGGAAGTCTCAACAGATGTAGGATAGTTGAAATAATATCCTTTGTTCCATCTAACCACAATGGAATAAAAGTAGATATCAACAGTAGGAGAAACCACAGAAACTCAGGAGACTAAACAACACACTATTGAATTAAGAATGACTCACAGAAGAATTTAATATTAGTTTTGATACTTAATACAGTTTTTAATTATTTTATTGCCACAACTACTAATTATGGCAATGCTACAAAATATTTGTGGGTACCTATGAAAATTAAAAGCACACATGTTCTTCATTTCAGCCACCCAACACACACTAATGTATAAAAGAAGGAGAATAGGTGAGTACAGTGACACTGATAATAGTGTTGGTTGTAGTTGCAACAACAGAAATGTAAGGATGACATGAAGATGAACTATAGATTAAGTATTCTATTTTCTCATTTAGGATCATAAAGCAGAAATCTCAAGCTGTGGGAGGGGAAGGAAACCCTCCAGTTCAGCTGGGTTATAGATAAGGGGATACATGCACAAGATCCTATTACCATACAGAAAGACAAAGCCATCCACACAGGCTTGTAACATAATTTAGCTGATCATTGGAAAGGAGTTCACAGATTTAAGAATTCTGGTAAACAGAAATGGTAGGGAAGGAATATTTTATAATGCAAACATCTATGTTAAAGCACTCCCTTTACCTTTATTCTCAAGTTTCTTTGTAGCAGATGCTGTCTTGAACACAAAGTCTGAAAGTTCAATATCTCCACCATCTAAATTCAAAGTTTTAGATAGCTCTGAAAAATGAGAACAACATTATTCAGGGAAGATGGAACTAACCTATTTCTAAGCACAGCTTCCCCCAGCTATTTACATGGGGCAGTTAACCAGCACAAGCAGACTCTCTGATCTATCCTTGCTGGCAGATGGTATTTTATAAATGTGCCTTATAAGAGTGTAAGTTAGAAAACTAACAGAGCTGTGAGAAGTTTTGCCAGTCTGCAGTCAAACCATTAGTTATTACATTTTGAAGTGTTTCTCTTATTTTGTTAGTTTTCATTTGTTAGTTTCATTATATAAATAGTATTTTATTATCATTTAGACTGTTATAGTCTCTGATGATTCCATATGAATTTTAAAATGGACTTTTTGACTCCAGTAAGAATTACAAAGAGTCTTTGTAATTCTAGGGATTTTTCTGCAGGCTGTGGTTAATTTCTGTACTAATTTCAGGTAACTGATATAGTTTAATATTGTTTATATTTTCAATTCATAAAGTCTAGTGCTGAGAATTATACAGAAGTTTTTCATGATTTTATTTTCACAATAATTAAGAAGTCATTACAGAATGTATATAGATGTATGTATGATAGTAAAACACACATTTTCTACATATAACAATCTAAATTTATATACTCTACCCTATAGAGACAAACTAGCTTTGTACAAATGTGATTGGCAGTGAATGATTTTGGTACATTCCTTTAATCCTAGCACAATGGGAAGCATAGGCAGTCCATCTCTATGAGTTCTAGCTAGCCTGTTTGTATAGCAACTTTTAAATCTGATGTGGCTACTTGGTAAGAAGATCCTGTCTCAATAAAAAAAAATTGTTTATTCTGATTGCACCATTGTTTGGATTACATAGAAATGTAATATACTCTCATTTCAGAACATTACAGAGAAAATGAAAGGCATAAGGCATGAGGGGAAATCAGTGAACTTATCTTGGTTAGAAGTAAGGGGTAATCGACACACAAAATTCTATTTCTGATCAGGGTCATGAAACCTTCCACACAGGTGTCTATTTACAGGAAAAGCATGGTGGGCTCATAATATAGGCTGTTTGTTGGAAGAGCTCATCCATAAGGATATGGGTAGTTTTGTCTCCGACACATATGAAAATATTCCTTTACCTTTAATGATTTTGATATTTAGAGAAGAGGTAGTCATCATCAGATTATCATCAAATTCATCATTGTTTTCAACTATCCTTTCAGTTTTAGGCTGTTCTGAAAAAGAGGATAAGGTTATTAAGTAATACACTAAATAAACTAATTTCAAATTTTAAAGGTGCAAAAGTAAATTCACTACATACATATGTCTAAAAATATATTCCAATGTAATTACATTACTTCCCCTTCCCTTTTCTACCTCAGGGCCTCCCCGTGTTCTTTCCCTGTAACTCTCCCAGGTGCTCTCACTCTGAAATTAATAGCCTTTGTTCCTTTTATTATTATCATTACATGTATATGCACAAAGATATAAATACAGTCTGCTATGCCTGTTTTTGTTGTTTGTATGTATATGGTTTCAGGGATGCCCACATTAGATTGGAGGAACAATCAAGGTGCTCTGGCCCGGGAGAGGCCAACTCTCGCAGTGGTCTCAGAATTATTTTCCTGTAGGCTTTTATCTAGAGATGAGACCCTGTGAGATTTTTTTCTCTTCTATGTTAGCAAGTTTAATGATCAGGTCTTTGAAAAACTGATCAATCTTCTCTAATGCTCAGCCTCCTAATTCCCCAGTAATTTACACAAAGCAGTTTAATCTGCAAACATAGATTCCCTTGGAATTTACCTTGTATGATCATTGATATTTCATGTGTCTATAATAACAGCACAAATAGGGGCTAGGGAGTAGCACAGTAGACGGAGTGCTTGCCATACAAGCATGCAGGTCTGAGGCTAGCTTTCAAGCACCCATCTATAACCTTTTGGGCTGTAGCAGGTTACCGCAATCTGAGTGCTGGGGCAATGACACAAGAAGATGCCTGAAGCTTGCTGTTCAGATAATCTCATTCTGCCTTTGGTGAGATACTCTGCCTCAGAAAATGGATTTTATACATAAAATATAAAATTTAATGTGGGGATCCACAGCTTTGGTTCCAAATGCCTAGTCTAACTGTGTAGAAATTTATTGAATTCTGAGTCTGGTTAATTTGATTGAATGATACTTTTTATTTTTTTGCAAGGTTCTCTAAATAATAAAATTTATAAAATTAGAAGAAAGAATAAGCTTGAGATCAACAGGAGAAGATACGTGGACATCAACCTTTGGCTTCCACAAAGTATGTGAAAAGCTTTAAGTGCTTTAAATTGTGAAGCGTTTACATTTGAAAGCTTTTCACACTTAAAAGCTTTAAATGTGAATTCTAATTTTCCATATTATTTTCTTTTCTGAACGTGTCTCTGTGGTCAATTTAAAACCACAATATCAAATTTACTACCATGTATGTTTTTTCTATATTTTCTTTTAATATTTTAATAATTAACTTCTCCCTTGTATTTCTTTGATACATGATGAGCTGTTTTTGAAAAGAGTACAAGTTAAAGGCCCAGTTTTATGCCTCTTGCTTAGGGATATCAAGTTTTTCCAGCACCATATATGGCATACTCCCTTTTTCCATTGAATGGAGTTGGTGCCCTTAACCATGTAGAGTTTACTTGTGGGTTCCCACTTCTATTTCACTGGCCTATGTGACATCAGTCTGTACGCCAGAATCATTATGCCTGTGGCTTGGTAGCATAATTGGAAATTATGAAGTATGAATCTTTCTAGCTTGTTTTTTTACATACTATTTTGATTATTACTGTTTTTCAAGATTTCATATGAAGTTGAAAACGGACTATACTACTTTTGCAAAAACATCTTTCAAACTCTTTCCATCAACTGTTTTGACTGTCATAATTTGATGTCTGTTATATTTTCAGTCTGTAAAAAGTCTAGTGTTGGATACAATACTGAGATATAGTTTTCTTATGCATACAGGTACAACTGTTTTTTTTTTTAAATCAGGCACAACTGTTAATTGTACTTTTTCAGGAAATTATTTGGTAACACCAATGAAAAAGTGATATACTCTCATTCCAGAAGATCAAGAAGAAAATTAAAGGCATGAGACAGCAAACAAACACTAAAAACTAAAGGTCATTCAGTAAGACCTCTTGACTAACTCATGACACATTCTTGTTCAGAACATCATACTTAAGAGGAAGGGGATCTGCCAAACACTGGCAGTTTGTTTAAAGGCACACAGGCTGGGGACACTGTTAAGTATGTCGAACATTTGTGTGACGTTGACTCTTTTACCTTTACGTTTCTGCTTTATGGTAGATGTCAAAGCACCTTGTTTCTTTAACTTTTGATGGGTAGACTGTTCTGAAAAATGAGAAAAATGTCATTAAATTGTACTAAAAGTAAATTAACTTCATCCTTTGAAAGTTGAGACAAATTCTATCCCTTTTCTAAAGCATAGTAATTTTGATGAAGCTAAACAGACATCTGAGTTTTTCTTGCCTGGTAGTTAAGTCTAAGTCAAGGATATTTTAGAACAGCTAGGCCTGTTATCACATATCTACTCATGTTTCTGCTGCATGGGAGGCTGATGCTGGTAAGTGGAGACTTGTGGACCAGGTTGGCCCAAATAGTGAATTTGATGATAGCCTTGTGTACAGAACAATATCTTGTCTCAGATAATATTGAAGACACCATTCAGTTGTTGGAACACTTGCCTAGTATCCATAACCCCCCAAATTCAATTCTCAGTACCATGTATAGCAGGCATGACAGTACGTATCTACAAACCCAACACTCAGGAGGTGGATATTGATAGATCAGAATTTAAGGTCAATGTTGGCTACATAAAGAGTCTGAGGCCTGCTTGACCTATACAAAAACTCTTCTCCCAAGTAAAAACTTCCAAACAAAAGAGAACCCAAAATATAATAATTAAAATAGTTTCAATGTCTGCTCACTCAAAACCAAATGCTGAAATTCAAAAGCAGAATCTTCCCAGCAGGAATGTTTTTATATGTACAATTTTTTGCATAAAATGAAATGTCACATTCTTCCATTCACAAAGGTAAGTGTTTGTGTGAACAATGTGCACCTGCTGCTCTCTTCTATCTCCAAAGTTGGTAGAAAACCACTTACCCTCACAGCATAGAAGGAGATTACTGTTCATTCTCTCTAATCAGAGAGCCAAAATGTAGATGAGGGTCACCAAGACTGAGAATACTGTGCTGCAAATGTCAGGGCTGTAAAGGGGAGGTTGCTCAAGGACCATGTGATCATGGTCCCAATTTCTAGACATCTCAGGCAATATTTGTTCTTTTCTTCCTTTCTAACATTGGGATTCATGAATGGTAAGCAAGTGTGATACTAGTGAACTACAGCCATAACCATCCCATTTTTTATTTTATGTTTTTGATTTTGAGACAGCATCTTGCTAAATAGTCAAAGCTGGCTCTGAAAATTCCACCCAGTCTCTGTCTGTGAAGCAGCTGGAATTGCAGGCCTGTGTCTCTAGGTCTAGTTTCCCTTTCTTTCACTTCTTCCTATGTCCCATCTTGGTAGCAGCTATCCAGTGGGTGAGCAGGTTTCTACCACTGACTTGATCTTCTTAGGAGTAATGTCTACATTGATATACTTTTCCTTGGTTCTTATTTGAAGTTTAGATCTCAATCCAGCATTGCTATCAATCTGTTATCACATAAAGATGTGAGCATATTTCCACAGATCCTAGGGATTGCCTTTTATTTTGGGGACATCATCCTTTTATTTATTTATTTATTTATTTATTTATTTATTTACTAGAAAATATTAAATGTATAAAGTTACATTATTCTCTGGTTGTCAAGTTTCAAAATTCTGATGAAGCCCAATTTGTCCATATTTTTCTTTCTATGTGTTTGATGCCAATCCAAAAATACATTGTACCTTGCAGGATTTCCCTGTTTTAATTTTCACAGTTTTGCTCTATTTTTCTTTGATTCATGTTAACTCATATTTTGAACCTAGTTTAAGCTGAGGACTCCCTTTCCTGCTTTTGCTCTTTCCTCATTGAGCAGTTTTGATACCCTTGACCATGTAAGGTGACAGTTTAATTTTGGGATCTCTAGTCTATTTCACTGGCCTGGGCCTCATCTGTGTATGAACCATAATGTCTCCATTACTGTATCCTGGAAGAATGTTTAGGAAGTATGAAGTGACTCTTGCTACTGTGTTCTTTTTGAGATTTAGATTATTATGGTCTCTGAAGATAATATATGAATTTAAAAATGGCCTTTTCTACTTCTGTAAAGTATTTTTCAGAATTCTAATGAGTTTTCAGTCTTTAGATAACTTTCTGTTGTATTGACAAGTTTTAAATTGTTAATTTCTTTTAATCCATAAAGTGTCTAGTTCTACGATATAGAAAAATAGGGTTATCGTGGATTCACTGGCAACACTATTAGTGAACTATAAATATTTTGGAAACATAAATGTTTTTGGGGCAGTATGTGCTAAAATTAAAATCATATATCTATTTCAACAATATCATATACTTAATATTATTTATTTTAATTTTTGTGTGTTTATGTGATTTGGCATGTGTGTGTGTGTGTGTGTGTGTGTGT
>NC_034609.1:51965322-51970399 GCF_900095145.1 Mus pahari
TGTGTGTGTGTGTGTGTGTGTGTGTGTGTATGTTTGTGTGTGGTGTGACCTAGTGTGCTTCCCCAAGTGTGCTTTTATGGAGAACAGGTTGAGTGCCTTCCTTTATTACTGCCCATCTTATTTTTTGAGATACAGTATCCTTACTGAACCTGGAGCTCATCATTTGGCAGATAAGCCAGCAAAAGAGACTCTAGGATCTATACTAGCTCTGGGGTTACAGGTGTACACTGCCTGTTTGTTTTTTTTAATGTGGGTCCTGGAGTTCTGAACTCAGGCCCTCATCTTTGTACAGTGAACATTTTACCCTATGAGCCACATTCCCAACCCTACCTACTTAAATATACAGAAACACCAATATAAGAATTATAATAAAATATATGAAATTAATTGCAATATTGATGAATGCCCTAATAAATAAACATCATTAAAAATTAACTGTTGAATAAATTATGACACGCTGCCTTTTAGAGCATCAAGCACAGAGATGGCAATATGCCAGTTAAGTTGGTATAGAAATAGAGGGATTCTATGAATGCAGAACTATCAAGCCCTACATGCAAATGTCTATTTACAGAAAAGCATGGGAGCACATGTTGGGCTTGTATGATTATTCATTGGAAGGGGCCATAGGACTGAGAATTCTGATTAATAGAAACAGTGGGAAGAGAATATAACTTTATAATTGTTTTATAACTTTATTTAATGTGTTGTCTTACTTACCATTTTGTTTACCTTTATGTGTATGTTTATTTGTAGATCTGACTGAAATACACAGGTGTTTTTCAAGATCAGCATTTTGTTTTTTTATATTGGTTGGTTTCAGAGGCTCTGAAAAAAAAAGGCATCATAATATAGTTATATTAAAAATACAACCAATTTTAACTTCTAAAAACATAAAATAAACCCCTGCCAATATACATTTTTTTCTTTATAAATTTAGGTAAGACACAAAGTAACTGTGTTGTAAGAGTACAAGTTGGGAAACTCGACTATAAACTGTCTATAAGAGGGTAAGGGAATTATCTTGGCACCTGAGATGCTTGGGTTGGAAATCTGGGCATCAACCTGGCCTAAATATTGAATTTGATGCAAACCTTACTATACACATTGTAAAAAAAAAAAAAAAAAGTAGTACTCTATAAAAATGCCAGAATATCTTTAAAGTTATAGGATAATATACAATCCCACAAGTCACTTAATTCTTTATTATCAATGGGATTTAAGTAAAGGCAAAGCTATTTTTATAAAGAGGTAGCACTATTAAAAATTTATTTATTCACTTTATATCCTACTATCAGTCCCCCATTTCCTCCCAGTACCCCTTTATGCAAGTCCTCCCCCCATTCCACATTCCTCTTCTCTTTTGAGAAGGGGAAACTGGAGTGTATCATTTATAAAGTGAAAACTACAGAGAAAACTTACAGGGAGGTACAATGAATACTGTTAGGAACATATTTTTAATATTATGAACCAAATGAAATGAAAATGTTTGACTTTTTTGAGAGTAAATCTTGAAATAAGGAAGCAGAATTTTTGCAGTTGGAAAATATGTGCCAATGTTAATAAGGAACAATTACATGAAAACATTGAGTTTCCATATTCAAGTCTTCCATTGATTATGGCAACTATCTGCTTGAAAAATGTCCTGCCATTGTTTTTAGATTGAAAGTCTAACACTCTGGTAGAAAACTATTTATCTTCTCATCATTTCAATTCTAGACAAAAGAAGAGAACATGACTTCCCTCTAATCCTAGAGATAAAAGACATATGTTGTATATTCTGGCTGCATGATATTCTGAGTGGATGGTGCATATTCTGACAAGTGTGTTGGAAGTGATGAGGCCATTAGGTTGGGCTTTTCAAGCCGGTTGGAGCTCAGATGATGGCACTATTTGCTAGAATGTGAGATACATTGCTGCAAGATTTTGTGTTTGGCCTGTTGAGTTTTGATCTCTTCTTCAGGAACTGCAATGTTTATTCCATGCCATTTATGTTGAAAGACTGTAACTTACTCTTTGGTTTTCAGGTGATCACAGTTTGAGGTTTGACCCACATCTCAGAAGATAATGTGAATTTCTGAATAATGTTGTTGTTGTTGGTTGGTTTATGGATATAGTTCTAATTGGACTAAATGCCTTTTGTTACAGGATGCCCATGAGCCTCTAGAAAGCCTAGGATAGAATGTCAAGGTTGAATCTAAAATGCATCCTACCCACTGGTTCAAGTTTTGAATACCTGTTACCTGGGTCACAGTGCTAATTTAGGAGACTACTGAGCCTTTCAGCTTGGGATCTAGCTGATAAAAGTTGACCTCTAGGGCAGGTCTTTGAAGATCAAAATCAAGAGCCTGCTCTGGTCTTGCTTTCTGCTTCCTGTCTGCTGCAATCAGAGCAGTTTTGCTATCTGCTCCTGTATGGTGGTGGAGCTTCTTGGCCAGGCCTTCCCTGCTACAGTGGACTGAGACAGCAGTCAAAATAAATCTTTCCTATCCTATGTTGTTGGTTTGCAAGTGGTTTAGTCCCGGTAATAAGAAAGTAACAGTATTCAGACTATATGGTATTTTTTTTCTCCTTTTGCTTGTTTTGTTGGACAACGTTATCACAGATACTTAATACTTCCATTCTATGATATATGCCGCAATGCAATCTGAAGGTTTTATAGCTTCAGAAAATAGTACCACTAACTGAGGAACAATCCAAAGCATTAGCATCTAACCCAGAATGTTCAACCCTGGCCCCTAAAAGCTTTGGCTAAGGACAGGAGACCTGAGTTAGAGCTTATGTTAGGAGTGAATCAATGGGAAGCAATGGCTCAACCCAATAGCAAATACATTTGTCTAATACAATGTACTAGTAGACAACTGGTCCCAGCTTGAGAAGCTCTCAAAAGTGAGGGCATATCTCTGAGAAAACTCCCATCTATCTTCTATTTTTTTGTCTTCAGAATCATAGGACTTTGCTCATTGTTTTATTTAACTATTATCAGCTATCACATATAATTTCTGATCATTTTTTTTTCCTTCTAGCTCACTGAGGAAGAAAACAGTTCTCACTCCATCTACTCCTATTATCTTTCCTTTCCCAGAAGTCAAGCTCAAACTTTTTGTTGTTAAATATCCTCCGTACTTCACGAGCTTGTAGCAAAAAGAGATGTAATAAAAATAGTAGCCTGGCCAACCTTCTCAGTTTTGCCTTTGTTTTTCATGAAATTTCATGGTACATGTTTTCCTTTTAGGCATTAGGGTACATAGGACATCAAAGAAAAATTGCTCATGTTATAAAGGAGTTTAGTACTTGCAGAGTAATTACAAGATGCCTCTACAGCAACTAACATGTTCTTAGATATTAATGGGATCAGATGATAGTGAAGTAAAAAGGAAATATGAGCATGTGGGAATTTATCTTCCATCTTCTCATGGTCAACTTTTCTATAGCATACTTTGCTTTGGGACTGCAGAAAAAGTATATATATATATATATATATATATATATATATATATATATATACTTTTATATGGAAGAGGATTCTATGTTTATCTTAATCATCCCCAGGAACCACTGTGGTGAGTAAGAAAAAATATCTGTGAAGGAAATGGAGATTCAACTTAATCATTATGAGGAAGGAAGAGAAATGGCAGGGATGTCACTCACGTTCAGAATGAACATGTGGTAGCTGAACAGAATTCAGTGTGCATCTACTTACTTTGCTAAATTGTATTCTGAATTTGAATGTACTTGAATGGGTTATTTTTTAATTGGCTCAGTTTTAAAATTCATATTATTTATCTTATGCCTACTTAATTCATACTAGAATTTCCTTACAAGAGAGAATCCACAAAAATGTTGCTTATGCAATGACATAGTTACTGTTACTATAGGTAATAAGTAAATTATAAATAAATGTCTTGAAAATTTATTAAAGCTATTACATGTGATCATTCCTATATAACTAAAATATTCAGTAAAATATGTTGCACACAGACATTGTTAACTATTACCTGAAGTCTTTAGTAAACGCTGTAAGGCTTTAGAGATGCTTGAACTTCCCCTTGACGTCCTATAATTTGGTTTTGGAACTACATCCACATATGCTGAAGTGCTTCCCAAGGATTTTTCTAGAAAAATTTAGATTGTTATCTATAAGATGCATCAGAACCTTTTAATAGCCTCATAAATTAGTTGTAAATAAAAATGAAATTAAAGGACTGTAGATAAAAATAAAATACTTTGGCATAATTAATTCTATTAAGAATATAAATATATCTGCCACAGAGGAAAGCTTTGGGGGAATTGTAAGATTCTATCTCTATGATATCTAATACAAGCAAACCTTCCAGAAACAAAGAACATTTGTAGTTGTCTAGAGCTGTGCCTCTAAAGAAGCTAGAGAATAATAGTTAAGAATTATTTTTCCCCCCTTTGGTAAAGAATTGTAGTTGCTGCAGTCAGATATATGGGGAATAGGGGCTACGCAGGCTCATTACTGGGGGGCTACGCAGGTTCTGCTTAAATGCAGTCGGTCACAAAACAAAACACCCTTGAATTGAGCTAAGAAAGGATGGGGATAGATGAGGATGTGAGTGGGGTAAAGAAGCATAGAGGTGAGAATAACCATAAGAGTGTGTGTGTGTGTGTGTGTGTGTGTGTGTGTGTTTAAAATTGTAAAAGAAGAAATTTAATTAATACAAACTTTTCACAGAATTCAGAAAATATATTTAAACAAAATGTTTTTCATGACTGCCCTCCAAAAGCCTAACAAGCAGCTGAAAGAGTCAGATGCAGCTATCTATAACCCATCAATGGACAGAAACTGGTGACTCCTATGGTTGAATTAGGGAAAAGCTGGAAGAAGCTGAGGAGGGTGGTGACTCCATAGGAAGAACAACAGTCTCAACTAATGTGGACCCCCAGGATCTCTCAGACACTGAACCATCAACCAGACAGCATACACCAGCTGATATGAGGACCCCAACACATATACAGCTGAGGACTGCCAGGTCTGGACTCAGTCAGAGAAGATGTACCTAACCCATGAGAGATTTGGGAACCCAGGGAGTGAGGAGGTCTGGTGGGGTGG
>NC_034609.1:51970599-51979055 GCF_900095145.1 Mus pahari
GAAAAGAAAAGAAAAGAAAAGAAAAAAAGCAAAAAAGAAAAGAAGAAAAAAAAGAAAAGAAAAAAGAAAAGAAAAGAAAAGAAAAGAAAAGAGGGGAGGGGAGGGGGAGGGGAAGGAGAGGAGAGGAGAGGGGGAGGGGAGGGAAGGGGAGGATTGGGGAGGAAAGGCAAAGACAAAGAAAAAGAAAAGAGAAAAAAAGTTTGGCTAGGTGGTTTTGTGCATGCCTTCGATCCCTGAACCCAGGAGGCAAAGAAAGGCAGTGTAAGGCAGATCTCTGAGTTCAAGACCAGCCTGGTCTACAAACAGTTCCAGGACAGCCAAGACTACACAGAGAAACCCTGTCTACAAATAAACAGTATCTTTAAGGCTAAGGGACTATCCTAAAAGAAGGGGTGGAAAGAATGAATGAAAGAGCCAAAGGATGGGGGAAAGAATGGTATGGAATGCTGTCTTCTGGACATGACATGGCCCTTGTACCAAAGACATGTCTTTTAATAAATTTCATCTTTGTTTAAGAAAAAAAGAGGAAAACACCAAAGTGATATGATGCTGGACATTAAACTCAGTATGTCATATAAGATTCTCCCATGAGACAGCCATTGTGGGACTACCCTGATCCTGAGCCACCCAGCTTCAGAGATTGAGCAAGCCAGTAAGCAGCAGCCATTGTTTCTGCTTTGTGTTTCTGCCTTGAGTTTCTGCCCCGACTTCCCTCAATAACAAATTGTGATCTGGAAGTAGAAGTCAAATAAAGCCTTTCCTCTTTTAACATCCTTTTGGTCATGGTGTTTATTGCAACAAGAGAGAAGGAAATAAGAACAGCATTAAAGTACTGGAGTGGAAACAAAACTAGAAAAGACAATATTAAAATTTCATATAGAGGCACAAAGGCCCCAAGCAACCAAAGGAATCTTAACCACAAAGAACAATGCTGCAAGCCAGAGGGGGAACACTGAAATCCTACCATGTGGAAGGAGATGGAGGAAGAAGAGGAGGAATCCAAGGCTGATCTTGGCTGTAGTATCTGTGATCTACACAGGCTATATGAGATCTTGTCTTAAAATTCCCCCCAAATCTCACATGACAGTAACAACGAAAAACAAACCAAAAGGAATAGATCTGGAGATAAATACACTAAACTGACTTAGAAATATAATTAGAAGCTATAGCAATAAAAACAGTTATGGTTTTGTCATTAAAATAGACAAACTAACAGAAAAATATGCCAGGAAATAATGCCACACATCCATAGTTAGAGAATGCTAAGAATATATATGGATACATTTACTGGTGGCAACAGCCTTTAAAATTCAATGCCCTTTAGTGGCTGAATAAAGCATTCTAAGCCATGAAATAGTTGTTATACTGTCAACAGAAAGAACAAATGAAAGCTATTTCATTTTCAGGCACCAGGGGAGTTAAGCAAAAAAGTACAGTGCAAAGAGGATGAATGAAAAGGCATACTTCTGGACTGTTTTAGGCTACTAGACCTTCTTGTTTGTCTTTGTGTATCCTCTCTTACCTTTACTGGAGAAGGGTAACATATTGATCACTTTTGTTGGAAATGTATTTGATGGGTGGTACTTGTCACTCATATTTTGTTGAGGTTTGGTTTCCAATAAACTGTCATCTGAAACAAAGTTTGAAACAGACATTTGCATGACACTTTTGAGTATTCACAAACGATACCCCAAACTCTGTATTTTTTCATTTGTAATTTTCTTTCTTATATTTTATCAAATGTTCACTGTGTATTACTTCAATTTCTACAATGACTTTCATCATTTGCTTTCTTGTCTTTATGTTGTGTCTTCTGATAATATCCTTCATAATTTGAGCTTCTACCTACCCCCATTATGTTCATTTCTGCATTAGATATGTAGGTAGACACACTTTGAAGACTAATTTTAGAGAGAGAAAAAAAGCTTTATGCATAATATTCTGACTCTCTCAGCACAAAACAACCAATAATTGTTAGGTTTAGTTGTCATAGTCACACTGTCATAAAGTAAGATGTGCAATTATAGAACAGGAAACTTAAACAGAGACAGGCCTTGTGGTTCAGGTTAGTAACGTCAGAAAATTAGGAGGCTGTAGCAGGAGGGTCACAAATTCAAGGCCAGACTAGGCTTCATAGCAAATTAATGAATGCCTGGACAACTTAGCAAGAGCCTGAGTTAAACACACAAAATGGCAGAGAGAGAGAGAGAGGTAGGAAGAGGAAGATGAAGAGGTTATAAGATTCATATACAGTAATCCTTGGCTAGATACCAAACTGAAGCTGGATGGTAAGATTAAATAAGATTGATGTGGTACTGGGTTTGAATGGGTTATTTTCTAATTAGCCTCTTTACTATTCATATTATTTATCTTATTCCTACTTCTAATACATCCTAGGATTTCTTTATAAGAAAGAATCCACAAAAGTGTTGTTCATGCAATGACACAGTTATTGTTACTATAGAATGGTAAGTCATAAATATATGACTTGAAAAATTATTATTCTTACCATGTTGATCTTTCAGTTTTCCAATTAGTTTCATGCCTTTAACGATGGAAATAGTCATATCTAAAGAAACAAAGAACATTTTAGAATACTGTGTAAAGGAAAAATTAATGTACATGTTTTTATTTTTTTCTTTTTCTTTCCTTCTTTTTTTTGTTTTTTGTTTTTCAAGACAGGGTCTCTCTGTATAGCTCTGGCTATCCTGGAACTCACTTTGTAGATCAGGCTGGCCTCGAACTCAGAAATCTGCCTGCCTCTGCCTCCCAAGTGCTGGGATTAAAGGCGTGCGCCACCACACCCGGCTTTGTTTTTTCCTTTGACATTCCCAACTCTGTTGATACTGTTTCATGGACATTATAGTGATGATTAACTTTTAATGTCTAACTAAACTAGATTTAGAATCACCTAGGAGACATGCCTCTGAATAAATCTGTGAGCATGTTTCCAGAGAGGATTAATGGAGAGAAGAAAAGGTGGGCAGCACCAGCTTTACTCAGACTCCTCTGAGTAACACCTCTCAACAGTTCTGCACTATAGTTTAACAAAATACAACTTCATATTACAGATACTGTTCTATATCATAATTGTTAAGTCATGCTATGCCTATTAAAAATTGAAAGAAGACAGGAGAAGGTATATATTTACAATAACCCTTTTAAATTAAATTGCCTGGGTTCTTTGCTTTTGTTTCTCTGAATCTGAGTTAGCAATTGGTATCATTTTCTCATATGAATACATCATCACTCTCACCCATCTCCTTCATGCTGAATTAGGAAATGTGCTCTATTTCTTTTTTAAGCTTTTTATTAGCATATGTTACTTGTGCAAAATAATGACGTGTTTCATTATGGTTGTTATTGTTTTATACTGCATCAAATTATTAACATAAAAGAAATGCAATATGAACATACACACTGGCTTATAGCATTATTTTTAGTTATTGTGATGGTTTGTGTAAGCTTCGGCTAGGGAGTGGCATTATTAGGAGGTATGGACCTGTTGGAGTTGGTGTGTCACTGTGGGCATGGGCTTTAATACTCTAGTCCTAGCTCCCTGGAAGTCAGTATTCTGCTAGCAGCCTTCAGATGAAGATGTAGAACTCTCAGCTTTGCCTGCACCATACCTGTCTGGATGCTTCCAGACTCCCATCTTGATGATAATGGACTGAACCTCTGAACCTGTAATCCAGCCTCAATTAAATGTTGTCCTTATAAGAGTTGCCTTATGTTGTTATGCTGTCTGTTCACAACAGTAAAACCCTAACTAAGACAGTTATGTTCTTTTTGTGTGGATACTAATTACTGTGTGAGGGCCCTGAGTCTCACCCAGAAGAACCTTCTCAAAGTTTCTTTGAAGCAGGATGCCTACTAATACACTATCTAAAACTTTACTTTGTTGATATTTCATCTTCCATTTAAAAAGATACTTTTGCTCCCTGTGAGATTTCTGGGTGAATTCCTTCTCCTAGTGTTTTGAATATATATGGTCAGTGTTTTCTGGGATTCATAATTTCAGATGATCTCAGGGTCTTTGCTTTTATTGAAGAGTTACATATTCTGTCTCCAAGATTTGTCTTTCAACATTTGTAACATGGTGGTTCTGGCTATGGATTTCATAGTGCTTATCTCATTACGACCCATTAAGTTTGATTATAGAGATTAATAGCTACCAAGTATCCAAGGGGCTGAAGGGGTCTGCAACCCTATAGGTGGAACAACAATATGAACTAACCAGCACCCCCAGAGCTCGTGTCTCTAGCTGTACATGTAGCAGAAGATGGCCTAGTCAGCCATCATAGGGAAGAGAGGCCCCTTGGTCTTGCAAACTTTATATGCCCCATACAGGGGAACACCAGGGCCGTGAAGTGGGAGTGGGTGGGTAGGGGAGCAGGGCTGGGGGAGGGTATAGGGGACTTTCGGGATAGCATTTGAAATGCAAATGAAGAAAATATCTAAAAAAAAAAAAATGTGATGTGATCAGTTGCTTTAAGTTCTTGTGTTGACCTTCCTGCCCTGATGGGTTGTGCTTGAACATGTGAAACAAAATAAGCCCTTTCTCCCTTAAATTGCTTTTGTCGCACCAATAGGAAAAGAAACTAAGATAGTGGGTAGGTTATGGGTACAACATTTATGTTTAGAGGAGCTAATAAACATTCATATTAGACTTGAAAGAGTGTGTTCTTACCTTGATTACCCTTTGCTTCTGTTTTCACTGGTTCCCCTGATGTTGGTGTTTCAGGCATATTTTTTGTGTCTGTGCCAATCTCTGTAAAATTAAAACAGATTTGTAAAATACTTCGAAAAGACAAGCTATAACCTCTTGTTCTATGGTTTACATATATGTATAGTGAAACTTATTTAATATTTCACAACTGCCTTTAATTCTAGCTCCAGAGGATCTGACACCCTCTTCTGGCTTGCACAGGTACCTGAACAATTTGTAAACTGTGGCATTTTTTTTTAAATAAAAAATTCAGATTCTTAGTATTTAAAAGAAAACAAATACAAATAAATTTGTAGTATATATTAATTACATTAAACAATGATGGACTTCATTATGATATTTTTATGCGTACACTCAAAGTTTTGATCATATTCTCTCATTACCCTTACTATATTCCACCATGTTCTTTCTTTTCCCCAAATGTCTTTTCTGCTTTATTTTCATGATTTCCCCACCCCAGATTTCATATATGAGAGAAAACACACAGTCCCTGGTCTTAAGAATCATATAAGTCCCCTAGTGGGGGAATATTTTAGCTCCTGTTTTATTATGTAACTATGCATCAAGTGATAACAATGAAACAAGAGGAAGTGCCGTATCAGAGAAATTAGGATTGTTGTATACTGTAATCATCAAGAGGGATATTAGTTACCAATGAAATAATTATCAGTTATATTCTCCTTGTTATGCAAGCTAGTATTTATGTATTAGAAAATGAAAAGTGACTTTCATAACTAGCCAGAAACAGATATTGATTTTTGTTTTGACACAAAGTATCAGAGCCCAGGCTGATTTAGAACATATTAGATAGCTCAGACTGGCTTTGAACTTCTGGTCTTCATTAAGTACCACCACTCCAAGCTAAGAAAATGATTGCAACACATTTAAAAATATCCACATAATGAAAAGGCATTTATATGGATCATTTTTAAAATAGGAAAGCTCCAAATGTAAAATTATATAGCTTATTTTCATTTATTCATAAATACTAAAATTCAAAGTTAAGACAAGAAGGACTTCATGAAAAGTTTTTCTTATGTAACAATAACTTGTAAGTTCTGTTGTCATTAGCTATCTATATTTAATTAAACTCCCTAAGATATAAGTAAAACATAAGTAGGTCTTAAAAAGTGTTCTTGACATGGTAACACCTGGCTTATCTTATTATACCTCTTCGAAAGACATCAGTCAACTGCCCTGTATCAGTCTCTACAAAATGATGATCAAAACAACATATAAATATATTCATGTGCTTAGCACTATGCTAGTTAGCATTTTTCAACAGAACAGAACAGAAATCAGAGTACAGCTGAAAGGTCTATTTTTGATCACAGATAATGCACTGTGTTCGGAGTTACACATTTAGTGATTTACCACCACAACAAAGTGATGGCAATGTAACGCACAGGGCCATGCTTCACGATTTCTTAACTGGTGCTTTTTTCCAGACAGCAGAAGCTTATGTGCAACTTTCTATCATCATGAATAGTTTTGACAATAATATGACCTTTAAGAATATGTTAAAAATCATTGAACACTGTAGGGAATCTATTTTGTGAGGTGGAAACATAACTTTTTTTTCAGTGTCAGATTACTGACCATAGTCATCATAATTCATACATATAGCCCTTATTCTTTAACTCATCCAAGTGTATTTCAGTGGTCTTTTTATGATATATAACTCTAAATATAATACGATTGTTAGTGGAAATTAATAGTAGGCAGTACCAAGGAACAAATGCCTCTTATATATAATCTTAGTAGGGAGATTTAGTACCTCAGTGAGAGAGAAAATGACAAATTGAAACAAGTATTGGAATTAAGGCTGTGTCTTTTGCATTTAATTTTTAGTGATTTGTACTTTTTCTTATATTTAGATATGAGTATCTAGGTGCAGTCAAACAAACAAACAAACAAACAAACAAACAAACCTAAAAAGAATAATAAAAAGAACTTGTACTTTCAATGAGGCAGATAAAATATCAACTGTGTAGTCTATCATGCCTAAAACTTTTTGTGTAAACGTTAGTTGCAGCAGGACACATGTGGGAAGTTGAAAATGTTTCCAGATCCTGACACAGAGTGTTGACCTTGCTTGGAAGAGCTTAGCTGCACTGTACACGTCTTTATTGGTGTGCATTCAGTGTAAAGAGTGAAGGGATTCATAGCAGGACTTCTTTGTTCAAGTACACACATACTTAGATTATATTCACCTCCCATAATTTTCTTCTGTTCCCTTTCCCCTGTCCTCTTCCTTTCCCCATAGTATAAAGAAGACTGCTAGCTAGTGTAAGAACTGTTGAGCACCTCTTTGTAGCACATCCGTGAGCCACTGTTGCACCTCACAGATTAAACACACCTTACTGCCTAAGTTGGACATAGAAAGCAATACAAATAACACTAGACACACTTGCTTTAGTACTATACTATGCTCGGGAAAACTGTGATATATTTGATAGAACATTTCCTAAATGGATGAATTCTAAATAAAATGCTAACTTTCAATTTTCAATAAATACCTGGACAGTGTTCATGTGGACCTTTGTACATGCCACAGTAATATAAGTATTGTCATTAAATGTGTACATTAATGAAAAAATGATGAGAAGTGTTGGACTTAAAATTTTTTCTTACCAAGTTCACTTCTTAATACATGTGGTACAATGGTCTTTTCCAAGTTTTCTAGGTCAGTCTCTGTAGAACAATGAATTTCAAAGCAGTTATAAGATGTAAGATATGTGTATATATTTGATACTTAGACTTTGTTCTTGATGACCTCTAAACTGTAATATCATTGGACATTAGAACGGGCAGATTTGTGAGCAAGCATATATGCCTCTATGCATTGAATCACAGGATCTCTGTTATAAAACCACACATCTAAGTAATAATGTAATTTTTTTAAAGAAATTATTTTATTAGAGATTTTCTTCATTACATTTCAAATGCTATCCTGAAAGTCCCCTATACCCTCCCTATAATGACAAATACTGTTTTATTATGTCTTCCTGCCCCAATTCGTCCTCCATTTAAACCAAAGGCAAACTTCGGATTTGTTTGTTCCCTTCCCCTATGGTTGATTAGATCTCCTTTCTATTTTTCCCTATTACTACTTTCCTCCCTGCCCTGCACTACTTTAATTACCCTACCTCATGTAGTATTTTATATCATTTGAATTTTTAAAAATCAGGGCGATCTGTTTCGACTTTATGACCTATCTAAATTTTAGAGTTAGCATAGTCACTTCCAGAAAAAATTTGGCTATAATCTTAGTCGTGGTTTAATTGAATCCATCAATACATTTTAAGGAAATGAATTAAAATACTAAGTCTTCCACTTTATAAACTTGTAATTTACTTCCACTTCTTTAAGCCTTTTAAGACTACTTTTAATAATGTTTTGTAGTTTTCTGTATAACTGTTATCCATATATAGAAACTAGTGTAATAGGCTATTTTCAGAGTTAATTCTTTTTTTTTAAATTTATTTTTATTTTTTTATTTTTTATTTTTTATTATTTTCTTTATTTACATTTCAAATGCTATCCCAAAACGTTCCTATACCCCTCCCCCCACCTCTGCTCCCCTACCCACCCACTCCCACTACTTGGCCCAGGCCTTGCCCTGTGCTGGGTCCTATAAAGTTTACAAGACCAAGGGGCCTCTCTTCCCAATGATGGCTGATTAGGCCATCTTCTGCTACATATGCAGCTAGAGACACGAGCTCAG
>NC_034609.1:51980230-51988624 GCF_900095145.1 Mus pahari
GTTTTATGTGGAGGTCTTTGATCCACTTAGACTTGAGCTTTGTACAAGGAGATAAGAATGGATCTATTCTCATTCTTCTACATGATAGCTGCCAGTTGTGCCAGCACCATTTGTTGAAAATGCTGTCTTTTTTATGTACTATTCTATAACCTTGTTCATTCTTCTTTCCCCTTTGACCCTTCCTTCCTTTCCTCTTTACTTCTTTTCTTCCTCTGTCTTCCATTGTTTTTTGTTTTCATTTGTTTGTTTGGTTGGTTGTTTTTATTTTAGATGGAGACAGATTTATAAGCTTAGGTTTT
Source organism: Mus pahari (assembly GCF_900095145.1). Classification (NCBI taxonomy): domain Eukaryota; kingdom Metazoa; phylum Chordata; class Mammalia; order Rodentia; family Muridae; genus Mus; species Mus pahari. Next base: position 51,980,530 of record NC_034609.1, read on the forward strand.
TCAGAACCTATTTTATTTAGGGTTCTTAAATGCTTCAACCTCCCTTCTAGCCTACCAACCTGAAGTAGGGGAAAAAGAAAGTTAGTGGGAAAGGGAGGTTGTGGACCTGTTTAGAAGAAGTTCCTTCGGGTGATTTCACTCTTTATTGTCAGGATACTAATAGTCCAGTCCAAACAAAAATCAGTAATGGAGGCATGGTCCAGCAGAAACAGCAAGGCTCTTCCTAATCAGCAGGAGTCAGTAGAAGTGGACAGAATCAGCTGAAATACCACAAGAAGTTCTTTGGAGCATTTCTTTCTCTGAAGACAGACCAGCAAAGACCAGCGAAGACTAGCGAAGTGTTGTTTGGCATAATAACGCAAGAGCATCCTCTCACTGTCTGAGAGGTTCTAGTTATACTCCTTCTAAACTATCACGCACTCTCTCAAATGTCTGTTTTCAGCCAAACATCACATGCTCTACCACAAGAAATCATCCAGAAAAATATCACATGACAGAACTGAATTTTGAAGTAACCAGAAATTTCTACTTTACAGGGTTTTACTATATAGTCCAAGCTGGACTGGAATTTACTATTTTGCCTTCATTGGTCTCTAACTCATGGCAATTCTCCTGCCTCTGCCTCATGACTACTGAGATTATTAGTGTAAACCACTGTGTTTGGCTCTCATTTTCTCTTCAATTTTTTAATTTTTAAGAATTTTTTGGTCATTTCCTTAATCCATCATTTATACCTTTTTAAGAGGGTACCCTAGAATTCAAAATATTTCCATAGTTTATGCAAGTATCCTTTCACATAACACTATCCTATTTTATAACTGGTGCAGGTACATTGTAAGAAAAGTTTGCCCATGGACTAGAAAAATGGCTGAGTGATTAAGAGCACTGGCTGATCTCCCAGAGGTCCTGAGTTCATTTCCCAGCACCCACACAGAAGCACATAGCTATATGTAATCTGTGATCTGTAATTTGTATTCTCTTCTGCCTTCCATGCATGTGGTGCATAGACATATATGCAGGCAAAACACCTATATACATGAAAAATTCTTATAATCAACTATTTCCAGTACATTATTGTTATTAATATTTTGTGTAATGTTAGATCAGTTTAGAACATCAACAAAAAGAATAAGAAAATTGAAAATATTCACTATTTTAATTCTTGAGACTTTTATGCATATATACAATGAAATATAATCACATATACCCTCCATTTCTTCCCGTGAGGTTCCCCCATATGTCTCTAACATGTCTACCTCCCAATCTCATGTCTTTGTTTTTACAGTTAATTACATTAGTGTTGCCCATGTGTGCATGGGTCTGGGGTCATACACTGGAGTATAAGAACTCTATGTGTGGCTGATAGCTCCTCAGTAAGGGCCGAACCCTGGACATTTTAACATTTGATTCTCTTCTTGTGAGTAGATGTGAGTTTCTGACCTGAACAGTCTTCCTTTTCTCTGCAGAATCTGTTTCCAAGGCTGTTCAACTGATGACAATTTTCCTCATGTTCCTGCTAGACTCCAAGTCTTCCTTCCCACGTCATTCTGAAGAATAATTTTCCTGGATATGGAATTCTAGAAACACACAGCTTATGCTTCACTCTTCTACAGCTTGGTTTTTTTTTTAATTGTTTTTCTCATCCTTTAATGTTTGTATAAAGTGTGTGTGTGTGTGTGTGTGTGTGTGTGTGTGTGTGCATGCACACTTGCCTGTGTGTGTAGAGGTCAGAAGTTAACATTAGGTAACTTTCTCTATTACCCTCCACCTCATTTCTTGTGATGGAAACTCTTACTGAACCTGGAGCTCATTGCTTTGGCCAGGCTATTCGATAAGCCACTGACCCCCTAGGACCTGCTTTTCTATTTCCTTCCCACTCATTGTTGGACATAAGCTTTTAGTTTTATGAGGTCTCAATTGTCAATTGTTTGCATTAAATCCTGAATAAATGGAGTCCTATTCAGAAAGTCCTTTCTTGCATCTATATCTTGTAGGGCACTGCCTATGTTTTCCTCTAGCAGTTTTACCATCTCAAGCTTCATATTGAGGTCTTCGATACATTTGAAGTTAATTTTTGTGCGAGGTGAGAAGGGTCCAATTTATTTCTATATGAAGACTTCCAGTTTTGCAAGCACTATTTGCTAAAAATTCTGGTTTTACTCATATATATATATATATATATATATATATATATATATATATATATATTTGTGGCACCAGATATTAGAATAGTGGTGCCTGCTCTTTTTACTAATCCCATTTGTCTGAAATATTTCTTCCAATTTCTCACTCTAAAGTGCTATTCATCTTTGAAGGCAAAATGACTTTCTTTCCCCCACCCCCAACATGTTTTTATTATTTGATACTTTTTGACAGTGCACCCAATCACATTTACCTCTCATTCTTCCCAGATCCACCCTCCCACCCTCAAGCTCCCACTTTCCCCAATACCCACACTAAGTCCAATTTGTGTTGCCCATATACTTTCTGGAGCATGGTCATATCCCCAGTGGTCATTGAACTTTACACACTGGATTTGCATAATGGTGTCCTGTGCATACAATTTCTTTCTTTATTTTAAGATTTCAAAACATCTATATATTCACAGATCCATTTTTTGTTTCATTTAGTCTGCTCTTAAAATTCTAAATTTTTTTTAAGGTTTTTTTTCATTCATTGATTCTTCAGCTCCAAGATGTCTGTTAAACTCTACTTTGTGATTTTCTGTCTCTGTTGCTTTTCTCAATTAGATCATGAATTATTTTTTCCTGTGTTCAATGAATTGTCGATCTGTATGCTTTCAAATTTCCTTTCTATTTTGAATTTTTATTTAATTAGTTTGAGCTTTTTATTCAAATTGCTTTGAAGCCTTTTAAACATGAAATATAAAAATTGGCATTACAAATCAAAATTACAACAGTACTGGAGATCATTATTTCTTTATACGATTCAATTTCTGCCTGGCAGCTTTTTTTTTTTTTTAATTCAGGTTGCATGTAGCACTTATTTATTAAAGGCTATGTCTACTGATAATGCTTTGAATTCTGTAAAACTTTCTCACTCTATTAAAAGTGGCTCGCTTCCTAGTTTCCTAATTGGACACTATGTTGGTTGCTATAAGCCTTTGCCTGTTTCATAGTACTTCAGTGTAACTAGTTCTGACAGATTTTTTTTTTCTGTCTGGGAAAAATAATTTGAATGTTGCTAGCCTACCACTTTGCTGAAGTTTGCTGCTTGCCTTCAGAATTGTGGTTTGAAGGCTACAGTTACCTGTACACATCCTAAATTCTTACTTATTTTGACAATCTTCTCTAAATCTACTCAAATTTCCCATTTGAATGGCAAGCACATTGTAAGGTCATCATACTGCCTGCATTCAATTCTGTATCTTGTTATACATAATTTGATAACTGTGTTCTGAAAGAATTAGTCATATAGCATCCAATTTATGTCACAAAAGCTAGCAATGAACAGAAAAACCTACCTATTGTTTCCTGAGCAGGCAAAGGTAAATTCACTATGCATCACATAATTGGTTGTTTGATGGGACAAAAGATACATAATTTAAAAATACATTTTAACATGTGGGTTTATTAGAGCCAGTTTATTAATTTGAAAAGGGGCAGTTACTGTTTAAATTTTCTACTTTTTTAAACTAAAATTTAAAGGTTTGCCTATTGGACTGTGTTCTGTAATGTCCAATCATAAACTTGTGCTTACCAACCACTCTGTCCATGTCCAAGTGTGATATGATGCCACTCAACATTAGGTTCGGTTCTGTCTGAGGTTCTGATATCCCCTGAACTTGTTTGACTGATTTTTTCTGAGCTGTAATAATAACAGATTTCCAGATCAGTTCATTGCAAATGAACACGTTAAGGTTAAGTTGTATCACATGATGAGAAAAGAGATAGTACATATTACAATCATTTAACTTTATTTACTTCAAATTTTACTAACTGAAGAAAAATGAGTCAATATTTTAAGATTTATCTTTTATTAATGTGAATATATGTGTGCATCTATAATGTATGTATGTCATGTGAGTGCAGGTGCTCACAGAGATGAGAAGTGTTCTTTGGAGCCCCTTTAACTGGAGCTAAAGGCTGCTGTAAATAGCAGGACAGGGAACTGAACTTAGGTCCTCTGGAAAATCAAAATGTGCTTTTAAGCACTGAGTCATCTCTCTAGCCCTAATGCATCATTTTAAAGAAGCTTACAAAATACATACTGTATTACAATTATCATATTCACACTTTCAACTCTTATTACTATTTGGTGTGTATAGCATATATGTGTATACACTTTCATGTTGTGTGTGTGTGTGTGTGTGTGTGTGTGTGTGTCTGTGTCTGTGTCAGAGGTCAGAGGTTGATGTCAAGGGACTTCCTGTCACTCTACTTTATTTGTTGAGACAAGATTTGTTCACTGAACCTGAGGTTCACCGACTGAGCTAGAATGGCAGGCCCTTGAGATCCAGGGACCCATCTGTCTGCACTCCCACTAGCCCTGGAATACAGACATGAGCTGCCATGCCCAAGTAAATTAATTTCTTAAATCTATCTATTATCTATCTATCTATCTATCTATCTATCTATCTATCTATCTATCTATCCATCTATCACAACTGTATCATGAACTCCGTAGAAATTCACATAATAAAGCTTTTCCCCTTCTCTTCAATAACATCTCCAAAAAGGAAAAAAGAAAAAAAGGAAGAAAAGAAAAAGCAAGAGAAAAAATAACAGTAGAAAAAGAAAAGAAGAAAAAAACTTATAACTTTCAGTATAAAAGTCACATTTTGAGGACTAGAAAGATGATTTAGTCACTTAAGAGCACTCGATGCTCTTCAGAGGACCCAGGTTCAATTCTTAGCACCCACCTGATGGCTCATAACTATGTAATCCAGTTCCAGAGAATTCAACACCATATTATGGCCTCCTTGTATACTTAATATCCATGCAGAAAAACATACTAATATATATTAAATAAAAATAAATCTTTTTAAGAAAGTATTATTCTGTGATCTGGGGTAATGCAGTAGAACCACACATGATAACTTGCTCCTTCAGAAGTGTACAGATGTCCTTCAAACTGTTGTGATGGAAAGGCATATCTAAAATATACTTTGGTGATGATAACTATATTTAGAGTTTGATAAAAGGAAAGGAGCTTTAGACAGAAATTGATCAAATAGGGAGGACTTGGCCCTACCACTAAGGGAGCTGTTTAGTCACTGTGACTAATGTTCTGCTTACATGATTATGCATGTGGCAGTGTGATGAATGCAAAATAAATAGTTTATGTGAATAATACAACTGTGGAAGGGCCCATGAGAAACTTGCCCAAGCAAGCATGATTCAATTTAATTTCAATTCAATTCCTGACAGAAAACAATTTAAGAAAGGAGGCTCTATTGGTCTACTATTGGGGGGGGGGACACCTTTTTTCATGATGGGGAGCATATGGAGTTGGCAGTGAGTAGTCAAGATTGCATTTGGCTGTCAGAAAGCAGAGAAAAATTAAGAAAAGGTAAGACTATAAAACATTAAGGCCTGCTCACCATGAGCCACCCCCTTCAGCAAAGCTTCACTTTTTTCCAAACAGCACTACCAGCCAGAGACTGAGTGTTTAAACACATGTGCCTGTGGGGGAGGGCATTTAACTTTCAAATCACAATAGCCATAGAGATTGAAAATGGATACAAAGTGACCAGCTGCCCCTGCACTATGGCTTCCTTGCCATATTGTACCTTCAAACTGTGAACTAAGATAATGCTTTCCTTCCTTAAATGGCTTTTGTCAGGCATGCTGTTACAGCAACAGAAAAAGGTAAGGAGTATAGAAGTCTCAGAAATGCTCTGGGGCATTCCTTGTATTCCTTAGTGGCATTTATTTTTGGCTTACTTCATCTGATAAAATGGCCAGTATGACATACTTTTGGTGCCCTCTCTTAAACATACGTTTAAAAACCTGGGCAAGATGAAAGTTTCCCATATATTTAAGTTTTTCATAAAGTGATAGTTTACAAAGTAGCACTACAAATAAGAAAAAGGAAAAGCCCTTTGGCCAAATGGAAGTTTAAAAATCTTTTATGCTTGTGTTCATGTGTGTGAATGAATGTGCACATATGTCATGTAGTATTTGGAAGTCAGTGGGTAACCCTGAGTGTTTGTCCTCACCTTCCACTTTGTCTGAGACAGAGTCAGGGTTAGGGTTGTATATATTAGGCTAGATCCCTTGCAAATTTCTGGATATTCCCCACCCCCTCTCTCTAATCTTGTTGTAGTTCTATAAATACAAACTCCATCTTGCTTTTTATGGGTTCTCAGGTTTTCATGTTTTTACGGCAAGCACTTTACCTACTGAGATATTTCTCCAACCCCAAATAAAACTTTAAAATGTTTTATATTATTAAGAATATCAAGAGCTGTATGAAGCAAAGGGCAGTGTTAATAGTACTTCAGCATGCACTGGAGCCATCAATCTGAAGTCTTGATGAATTATGTTCTAAAATATTCATTCTACAGAAAAACCCAGCTATAAAACTACAAAGAAAGTTGACTCACATTTAAAAACAGATTTTGTGACTTTTATTTAAAATGCTTTTTAAAATATGTCACACATCTTTCAGTCCCTGTTGATCAAAGTCTTGTGATTCTAGGTCTTCATTTCTAAAGCTTCTATCCGTATTTTCATCTACCCCACAAAAAAACCTTTTGATGAGTTAAACATAGTATCATTGAGGCTTACTGATTATGGTTTTAAAATGACTACAATGCCTGAAAGTTAGGCACATTTTTACACATCATTCATGCGCGTAAGAAGAAAAATGTCGTCTTATTAAATGTCAGCAGTTAGAATTATCTTTTGCTAAAGTGGAGCAGTTAGAACTGTAAGTTTGTTCCTAGACATTTACTCCTGTGAGATAGTTTTCATTTTTATTCTAACCCAACTGCTGATACTTTGATTTCTATAAGCCACTCTTGTTAATATGGTGAATGTTCAAGAATTTAAATAATAATGTTCTTATATTTACCTATTTCTGGTAAAGTTAGTAGCAAGAGGAAGGAATACAATGAAGTAGAAAGTAGCATAATAGTTATGTTAATGTTAATTAAATAACCATATAGTTTATCAGTAAAGATTATATGTATATACATATGTAAGTGTATGTGCATGTAAAGGCATGTGTGTGTGTGTGCCCACATGTATGTAAAGCAATGTTCAAATGTTGGGTATCCTCCTCAATTACTGTTCAACTTATTTTTTGCATTGAATTTGGAGTTCACTTATTCAGCTAGACCTGCATAAGAGAACCCAAAGGATCTTTTGGTCTTTAATTCCCCAGCACTAGGATTACAAGAATATTCTATCATGCCTAAGTTTTTATGTGGATTCTGAGAGCTGAATTGGGTTCTGTTTCTGTGTAATGCTCTTTACTGGCTAAGTTACCTCACAGCCTCTTACATAGTTTTTGTTGTTGTTGTAATGAAAAATTAGATTTAAGATAATATGCATGGGCTAAAGGGACGGCACATTTTCAATATCACAGACACCTTTAAGAAGATTTTAAAAATAAAATTGAAAGCATTTTCACTTAGCCATCCCCAGATGGTTAATCACAACCTAGTACATGTCTATGTCCATCTCTGAGATTCGGTTATTCAATACAAAGAATCAATGAAACCAAGACCTGGTTCTTTGAGAAATCAACAAGATAGACAAACCCTTAGCCAAACTAACCAAAAGACAGGAAGAGAGAGAGAGAGAGAGAGAGAGAGAGAGAGAGAGAGAGAGAGAAAATATCAGAGAATCCAAAGAAACAACATCAGAAATGAAACAAGTGACATAGCACAAGACACTGAAGAAATTCAAAGAATCATTACATTTTATTTCAAAAGCCTATACTACACAAAATTGGAAGTCTTATTGAAATGGAGGATTTTCTAGACAGACACCAATTACCAATGATAAATCAAGATCAGATAAACTATTTAAATAGCCCCATAAATCCGAAAGAAATAGAAACAGTGTACTGGCTAATTTTGTGTCAACTTGACACAGCTGGAGTTATCACAGAGAAAGGAGCTTTA
>NC_034609.1:51990069-52027085 GCF_900095145.1 Mus pahari
CAGTAAAGAACATCCCTCCATGGCTTCTGCATCAGCTCCTGCTTTCTGACCTGCTTGAGTTCCAGTCCTGCATCCTTTGGTGATCAACAGCAGTTTGGTGAAATGTAAGCCAAATAAACCCTTTCCTCCCCAACTTGCTTCTTGGTCATGATGTTGTGCAGGAATAGAAACCCTGACTAAGACAAACAGTCATTAAAAGTCTTGAACCAAAAGAGTAAAGAAAAGAAAAGAAAAAAAAAAGCCCAGGGCCAGATCAGATGTTTTTGGTACAGAATATACCAGATTTTCCAAAAAGACTTAATTGCAATACTCCTCAAAATAGAAACAGAAAGACCGTTGAAAAAGTCATTCTATGAGGCCATAGTCACCGCAATACATAAACCATACAAAGATTGAACAAAGAAAGAGAACTTCAGACCGATTTCTCTTATGAACATTGATGCAAAAACTCTCAATAAAATACTTGCAAACTGAACCCAAGAACACATCAAAATGAAGTAAGCTTTATTCCAGAGATGCATGGATGGTCTAATATATGAAACTCCATCAATGTAATCCATCATAAAAACAAACTAAAAGAAAAAAATCACATGATTATCTCATTAGACACTGAAAAAGCCTTTGATTAAATATAACACCCCTCCATGCTAAGGTATTAGAGAAATCAGGGATACAGGGCACATACCTAAACACAATCAAAGGAATATACAGCAAGCCAATAGCCTACATCAAACTAAATGAAAAGAAATGTAAATCAATGTCCTAAAATCAAGGACAAGTCTGACCACTATCTCCCTATATATTCAATACAATACTTGAAGTTTTAGCCAGAGCAATAAGAAAACTAAAGGCGATCAAAGGGATACAAATTGGAAAGGAAGAAGTCAAAGTATCATTATTTGAAGATGATAAGATAGTATACATAAGCAACCCCCAAAATTCAATTAGAGAACTTCTACAGCTGATAAACAACTTAAGAAATGTGGTTGATTACAAAATTAACCCGAAGAAATCAGTAGCTCTCCTTTATACAAACAAAAAATGGCCAGGAAAGAAGTTAGGGAAGCAACACCCCTTGCAATATCCTTGAATAATATAAAATATCTTGTAACTCTAACCTAGCAAGTAAAAGACCTGTATGACGAGAACTTCAAGTCTCTTTCTTCTTCGAGAAAGAAGTTGAGAAATATATCAGAAGATGGAAAGATCTATTGCACTCATGGATAGGTAGTATTAACACAGTGAAATTGGCCATCTTACCAAAAGCAATCTCCAGATTCAATGCAATCACCATCAAAACTCCAGTACAGCTTTTTATAGACCTTGAAAGAGCAATTCTCAACTTTATATGGAAAATAAAAACCCCAGGATAGTCAAAACAATAAAAGAATGCTGGGAGCAATCACCATCCCTGACTTAAAGCTGTACAACAGAGAAATAGTGATAAAAAATACTGCATGATATTGGTACAGAAACAGAGATGCTGATAAGTGGAATTAATTAAAGACTCAGAAATAAACCCACACACCTATGGACATGTGATGTTTGATAAAGAAACTGAAACCATACAATGTAAAAAAGAAGGCATCTTCAACAAATGGTGTTGGCCTAACTGGATGTCTACATGTAGAAGAATGAAAATTGATTCATATTTATCACCTTGCACAAAATTCAAGAGTAAGTGGATCAAGGACCTCAATATAAAACCAGACACACTTAATCTAATAGAAGAAAAAGTGGGGAACTGCCTTGAACTCATTGGCACAGGAAACAAATTCCTGAACAGAATGCCAATAGCTCAGGCACTAAGATCAACAATTAATAAATGGGACCACATGAAACTGAAAAGCTTTTGCAAGGCTAAGGACACCATAAATAGGACAAAACAACAGCCTACAGAATGGGAAAAGATCTTCACCAACCCTAAATCTGACAGAGGACTAATAACCAAAATACATTTAGAACTCAAGAAATTAGACATCAACAAACCAAGTAACTCAACTGAGAAAAACGGAGTACAGGACTAAACAGAGAATTCTCAACAGAGGGATCTCAAACGGTCAGGAAACACTTAAGGGAATATTCAGCATCTTTATTCATCATGGAAATGCAAATCAAAATGACTCTGAGATTCAATCTTACCCTGTCAGAATGTTTAAGTTCAAAACTCAAGTATAGCACATGCTGGTAAGGATCTGGAGCAGTGGAACACTTCTCCATTGTTGGTGGGAATACAAACTTGTACAACCACTTTGGAAATCAGTTTGGTGGTTTCTCAGAAAACTGAATAGTTCTACCTCAAGATCCAGCTATACCACTTCTGGGAATAAACCCAAAAGATGCTCCACCATCCTACAAAGACACTTGCTCAACTATGTTCATAGCAGCTTTATTTGTNATAGCCAGAAACTAGAAACAACCTAGATGTCCCTCAACTGAAGAGTGAATAAAGAAATGTGGTACATTTCCACAATGGAATACCATTCAACAAAAAACAAAAAACAAAACAAAACAAAAACCAAACAAACCAAGACATCATGAATTTTGCAGGTAAATAGATGGATTTGAGAACATCCTGAGTGAGATAACACACTCCCCAAAGGACATATACAGTATGTATTCACTTTTAAGTGGATATTAGCCATAAAATATAGGATGCCCATGCTACACTCCACAGATCCAAGGAGGCTGGACAGGAAGGAGGGCACAAGCAAGGATGCTTGCCCTTCACTTGGAAGGGGGGAATGGAATGGTGATGGAAGGCAGGTGGGGGGAGGTATGTGGGTGGGAGTAAGGGCAGGTCAGTGTCTGATGTAGGGAGGGGCAGGGGGATGGCCAGATGGCTAGGAGAATGAATGGAAATCTGCAACTGATGGGATCATGAGATGTAGTGAGCATCTCCAGGAAGAGCTGGGATAGGGGAGGGACCCGAGAATCAATGAGGGTGCCCATAATTGTGACTCACAGCACTGGAAATAAAGAGCTTGCGGATGCTGCCTACTGTGGCTAGGCAGAAACTCCAGTGGAGCAATAGGGATACCAACCCATCCTTTAAACTTTTGAATAGAAACTTATCCTGTCTACAAGAAATGTAGGGACAGGAGATGGAGCAGAGACTGAGGAGGGAATGGTCAACCAATAACCAGCCCAACTTGAAAGCCAACCTATGGGCAAGCACCAATATCTGACACTCTGTTAATGATAGTCTGTTATGCTTGCAGACAGGAATATAGCATGGCTGTCCTCTGAGAGAATAGGAGGAAGGACAGAAAGACCATCAGAATCAACTAACTTGGATCTTTGGGGTTCTCAGAGTCTGAAACACTAACCAAAGAACATATATAGGCTGGACCAAGGCCTTCCTGCACATATGTAACAGATGTGCAACTTGGTCCCCATATGGACCTTGAACAACTTGAGGGGGCGCAGGTATCCCAAAAGCTGTTGCCTTGTCTGTGGGATATGTTCTTCTAGCTGGTCTGCCTTGTCTGGCCTCAGTGGGAATGGAAGTGCCTAGCCTAGCAGTGACTTAAAGTGCCAAAGGGGAGGAGGAGAAAGGATAGAGGACGGACTGTGGGATTGGGTGACTAAGAGGGGGCAGTGAGAGGGATATAAAGTGAATAAGCTTAAAAAAAAAAAAAAAGAAAGGAAGGAAGAAAGAAAGAAAGAAAAAGAAAAGAACAACAACAACAAAAATCAGAGATCTAAAATTAATAATAATGCAATTCAAAGTCTTAGTGGAACAACACAAACCTAAGAGCAGTAAATGGCATAATACAAACCAGAACAGAAATTAATAAAAGTGAGACTAAAAAAAATAATACATAGAATCAATGAAACATCTGGTTCTTTGAAAAATAAACAATATTGACAAACTTCTAGTCAAACTAATAAAGAAACGAGGTAGAAGACCCAAATTAACAAAATTAGAGATGACAAGAGGCCATCACATTAGATTCCAACAATATACAGAGGAACATTAGTTGAGAACTCATATTTTAAATACCTAGAAATCAAGAGAAAAATAAATGCATTTCTATATACCTATGAGATACTAAACAAAGAGAATATAAAAAAGTTGAATTGACAACCCCTTAACAGGCAATGGAATTGAAGCAATAAAAAAAAATCTTTTTGCTAGAAGTGGCTTAGGATTGGATGGATTTTACCATATCTTTAAAAGAAAACTAAAACCAAGGTTCAAAAAACACAAAGTAAGGGAATATAACTAAATTTATTCTTTTAAGTCAGTATTACCCTGGTGTCCAAAGATATTAAAATCAAACAAACCCCCAAAATCCAAAAATCATATGGTAATTTCATTCATAAGCATGAATTTGAAGAAACTTTTAAAATTATTCAAAATCATTTCTTTGGATCAGGCTATAGTGGTATAAAATTAAAGAGGTATAGCAATATAAACTATAGAAACTGTGTTAACATATCTAAATTAAATATACTTTTGAATAGTGAGTCATTAAAAAACAGGGAGAAAATGTAAAGATTCTCAGGATCAAATAAAGATGTAAGGAACAAAAGTCAAACCTCTTGAAATTTAGTAATAGAAGTAGTAAAAATAACATTGACAACTCTGAGGCCACACATGAAGAGAAGTGAGGTTGAAATAAATGAATTAATAATGCATTTAAAGATCTTAATGAATAAGTAAAATACAATGCATTGCATAGAAACTATTTTAGGATAGAAATGAATGAAATTGAATATTAAAGGACAACACAGTAGTGTTTTTTTTTTTTTAAAGTAAACGAGAGTGACAAACCTTTCTGCAAACTAACCAAAAGAAAACAGAAAAAAAAAAAAACCAGATAGGACACAAAATGATGAATTAAGAAGTAAAGAGAGAACTCAAAACAAATGCGAATGAGAGCTAGAGGACCATTAGGGAGCATTCTCAAATCTTGTATTTCTAGAAGGTAGAAAATGCAGAAGTAAAGGGTGAATTACCATATCCATATATACTACCAAAGTTAATGCCAGCTGTTACAAACAGATCTATAATGAACAACAAGATTGGAAGAAGAAAGAAAATAGTCCAACAGTTTCATTGCTAAATTGAGAATTTTATACAGTATATTTTCGTAGTATTCTTTCCCATGCTCTAATTCTTCTCAGCTCCTTCCCCTACCTACCAACCCAATTTTGTTTTTATTTCTATTTCTTATGAAAGAAATAGACTATTTTTAAAAAGGAGTTTGATTTATGTTGGCCAACTACTTCTGAGTATAAGCTTGTCCTGCTTGATATGCCTAGTGTTACTCCATCGAAGAAAACTCTTTTTTCATTTCCCAGTAGCTCTCACTTTTGAGCAGCTTCTTGGTTAGTGGTGGGACTTTGTGACTGATTCCCTTCCTTCATGCTTGGATTCTTTCTTGCTTGAACTTGTGCAGGCCTTGTGCATGCTGTTACAGTCTTGGTGAGTCCATGTGTGCATCTGCCCTGTTGCATTATCAAAATGCTATCTCTTTAAAATCATCCACCACCTCTGGCTCTTATAATCTTCTACTCCTTCTGCATAGATCCCTGAGCCTTGAGGAGAGGGGTATGATAAAGAGGATGCAAAGATTCTTACTAAAATATTTGTAAGACAAATTCAACTACATGTTAGAAAAATGACTCTTCATGACCAAGCGGGCTTCATTCCAGGCATACAAGAATGGTTCATAATTCATATAAAATATAATAAAGCACACAAACAGACATAAGGACAGCAATCATATAATCATCTCAGTATATGCAGAAAAGACCTTTGCAAAGTTCAACTTCCCTTCATGATAAAAGCTATATATACTAAGCCTACAGCCAACATTATACTAAATGGAGGACTATTGGAAGCATGATCTCTAGAATGAGGAACAAGACAAGGCTGCCTACTTTCGCATTTAGTCAACAGTATTCCTGAAGCCTTAGAGCACTAGGCAAGAGGAAAAAAAAATAAAAGGGACACAAGAAGGGAGTAAATTAAATTATCCCTGTTTGTGAATGGTATGTTCCTTTACTTTAAAAAGACACTAAAGACTACCAGGAAAATATCACATCTGCCAAAGACTGCCAACAAAGAATTAGGATACAAAATCAATACACAAAATTAGTAGCTTTTCTAAATACCAATAATGACGTTTCTGAGAAAGTAGTCAGGAAAAAAACCACCCACATGTAGGTACTTATAGCTTAAGAAGTACATAGAGGAAGGAATGGATGAATAAGAATAAATTCTATATAAAAACTATATAAAACTCTAATAAAAATGATTATTTTGTGATGTAAAAAATGGGGTTTTATTTAGCCATAGAAACTAGTGTGTATGTGTGTATGCGTGTGTATGTGTGTGTGTGTGTGTGTGTGTTCTTGAATGTGTGTGTTCTTGAATGTGTGTGTTCATAGATTCTTCATAAGAGAAAACATTTAGCCTTTTTTTTAATCGTCTTCCTCTATTAGCTTCTTTTGCTCTCTTTCCTTTTTGGATGATATAAATTCTGTATGTGAGAAAATCAGTGATATTGGTCTTTTGGAGCCTGGTTTATTTCATTTAACATGATGATCACTAATTTTTGTTTACTGCAAATTAGGTAGTTTTATGGGTTTTATTTTCAATGACTAAATAAAATTCCATTGTGTGAATCGCATTGTATATATCATACAAAGTAATAGGTTTCATTATAGTATATGTCATTATACTTTGTATTCACATTCCCCCTCAGAACTTTTTAAAAATTACTGTGAATGGGATTTTTCCCCCTGACTTCTTTTTCAGAAACTTCATTATTGGTATTTAGGAAAGCTATGGATTTTTGTGTGTTGATTTTGTATATGTATGTGAGGAAGGTATGTTTGTACCTGTATATGTGTGTGTGTGTGTGTGTGTGTGTGTGCGCGCGCGTGCGTGCGCGTGTGTATGTGTGTGTATTCATGTACATGACCAAGTGGAAAGCCCAAAGGTTGATGTCAAATGTCTTACTTGACCATTTTCCATTTGATTTACTGAGGCAAAGTATTTCACTGAACACCAAACTTGAAGTCACTAGTCTAGTTAGTTACCATGTGCTAGGAATGCTGTTTCCAGTTCTTGAGCACTGGGATTAAAGATGAGCCTCTATGCCAGGCTAGCTTTTGTGAATTCTGGGGATCTGAACTCTGGTCTTTTGCTTCTGTGACAAAAACTTTATCCACTGATCTATCTTATCTGCCCAGCCTCTGTGACAACATTTCAAATTTGTTCTTTTTATATGCATGATTATAGGTCAAGGTAATTTGCTGTCATTATACATACCAGTGTTTTCTATGTGGGAAGTTTTCAGTTTCTTAAATTGAGGATGATCGTTTGATGTTGGGTCTACTGATATATAATTTTCATCAGACCTTAGCTCCATGTTCTGACCTATAAAGCAGATGTGTGAAATTCATTGAAGAGAGACATACTCTGAAAACATAATGAAACACAATGGCATATTTCATTCTTCATTTTATTAAGTCAGTGACTTCCAGTATTACATTGCATAGCTAAATAAGCATCATCTAAGTTTTTCAAATTATAAAAATATTAGCATGCCTGAGGAAGTCATGAGTTGAAATCCCTCTTATGCAATTAAAGTCCTAGCACAGGTGAGTGGTGTGGGGAGCAGAGGAGGGGGAAACAAATTTGGGAACAAATTTCAAGTCAAGGGCATGAGAGTGCTCATTCTTAAGAGAGAGCCTAGATTTTAAAATACTGTAGTCTTAATGGGCACAGAAGCTGAATCTTACTTTAAAGTACATTTTATCTCTATTATTATATATCTTCACCACATCAGACACTTCTGCTTTTCTCAACCTATTTTGTCTTATGCCCATTTATTTTTCACATTGCTTAACACTGAAGTATATTTTTGTATTTGGCCATACATTGCAGTCATACTATCTGAACACTATGAAACAGCAATAATGAGAAATCCTTGTGGGCAAAAAATGGCACAGCACAAAGGCTCCATGACGTATGGGCCAGAGAAGTTCTAAGACTTAGACTATTGATCATGGATAGAAGCTAATGGAATCAGTGAGGTGACCAGTGTCTTGGGGATAAGATTGAAAATAAATGGGAGTATTGCAAAGAGTTTATGGCCACAATATTCACTGGAACTAGTGCAAGCTTCATCATCCCCAAGTCATCATTTTGTTGGTATTGGGAAATGTGTGGGCAATGCCTTAGTTACTGTGGCATCTTAACAGAGATTACTCTGGGAGACTACAATGCAGCATGAGGTATGTACCTGAAACTAGATTTCAATATTTAGTACTAGAGACCCTGTAACACAAATGTTTTTTTTTTTTTACCTAATAGCCCAAATAACTGTAGTTGAGAAAAGTTTTCATCAAAAGAATTAGTCATGCTTCCAATAAACTAAAAGGTTAGGCATAAATTTGTCATTTGGGGTTGTGGCATTAAAGCAGTAGACTGAAAAAAAGTTTCCATGTTGGCCCAAGGGTTAACATTAATTGAAGGAAATGAGATATTTTTAACTGAGGCCTGGATGCATTTCCTGGGTCACCTTACAATACTCTCTTGCTCAATAATCATGATAAACAAAAAAAAACCTAATCATTTATAAAGATAAAATTAGCAAGGGATCATGAGAATAAAGGTTTGGGTTACCTCACTAGGTATCAAGATGGAGCTGAAGATAAATGAGAACATGGAGGGAAGATGGAACTCTATTCATGGTGAAGATGCTGGAATGTTGTTGATATGACAGCAAAAAATTTAGAATATCACAAAAATGTAGTTGACAGCATCTGGAAGGACTGACTAATTTTGCAAGAAATTCTATCATGATTTAAACTATTTTCTTTGCACTTTTCCAAAAAGTGACTCCTCACCCATTCAGATTGAACCATGAGATTGCAGCCATGAAGCTGTGACCCTGGGGTCCACTTCTGGTTTTATTTCTCTAATCTTTCCACATTTGTAGGTTCTTCTTCCGAAGTCCTTAGCATCTCAAAGCCACCAATTTTGGAATCAGATTCTTACAAACTCCTGTTAATATAAATAGTTTAAAGTCTTCCTGTGATGGAAGAGAATGTCTAGATTGGTGAGCTCATTCTAGTAGTTTCCATTTTCTTTATGCAGATCCATCAAAAGAGTCATTCAGGAGGAACAGCCTTTGAACTGCACTTTTAAGGCTTGAATATTGAGCCATTCACACTATCCAGAATGTATGCAGCATTCCTCTAGCCACACATCTTCACCACATATTGTGACAGCAGTATTTTAAAAGCAATCTTTTCTTGTGGGTAGTAGATCTCCCAATGGGTTTACTCAGTGATATGCTATAAAGACATGAGCTGTCATCCAGGTAATGTTGCTGCATTTACAGAGCACAGGCAGAATAAATTTAGTTCAATTCTGAAGGATCATGGGATTGTTGAAATGATGCATGCAAGTTTCAATGTAAAGTCATCAATCTTCATTAGCTCATAACAAGAACATCAGACTGTCCTCTGAATTCTCAGAGTCATTCATTTACTTTCTGCAATAAGAGTCCTTGATGGTATCTTCCTCTAATACAAGGATTTTTCATTCACATTTTAAACAAGTTGCTCTGTATAATCACCTCCAATCATGCAGCTTTCAACACAGCACTACTGTTCAATTCTTCAATATTATACTTCTATGCTAGAAGTTCTGCTTCCTTCTTTGTCTATCCTGAATCATTCCTGCCGCAGTGAAAGTAGTATTTGTAAGAAAATTTATAGCATCAAATGCATATATTAGAAAAGATGAACAGAAACCAATAACTTGTTTCAACTTATTAAACTAGAAAAGGATGAACAAATAAAACCTTAAGTTTAAAAAAAAGTAGTTAGAGCAGAACTCTATAAAATTGAAAATAAAATTAACAGAGGGAAAAATATCAACAAAATAAAAGTTAGCTTTTTAAGATGAATAAAATTTCTAAATCTTTAGGCAGACTAAGAGCAAAGGGAATATAAATTGTTAAAATCAGATAAAAATAAACTGTAAATAATTCTATGATTAAAACTAGTCACCTAAATTAAATGTTCCAATGATTAAAAAGAGATAATCTCTCAAGTTTCACATAAGAAAAATATAATTAAATTGAGGTCATTAAATAAAATGAATTCAGAATTAATAACTGTTAATAATATAAGGTAGCAGAGCCAAAGGGATTCCCTGGTTTATTTGAACACACATTTAAAGACATGGTATATACCAAATTTCTACATTTTCTAGAAGAGAGATTAAATGGACTTGTTTCTGCTTCTCTGAGGCCAGCATTGTCCTAATACAAGGAAATTATACATCAATACCACTCAGCAACAGAGCCCCTCAATGAAATATGAATAAATTGACTCCAAAACACATATAAAGCATTAGAAGCTACTGGAATTTAATTCAGGCTACAAGGAAGTACAATATCTGGAAGTTGGTTATCTATCATTAACAGGCTAAGAAAAAAAATCATATGATCATCTCCATTGATGGAAAAAGGCATTAGATAAAATTTAACATCCATTTGCAATAAATAACACCAGCAAAATCAGAACAGAAGGGGATTTTCTCAACTTTATAAACACCATGTGTGGGAACTCCATAGTTATTACTGTTCTTAATAGTGAGAAACTAGAAACTTTTCCACTGAGGTCAAGAATAAGGCAAAGATACTCTCGCTTTGTGACATCCAAATAGGATGTTCAGATTATTTGGCATTACAATAAGTTAATAAATGTACACAAAGGAAATATAAGTTATGTCATCTAGGAACAAAGATTGTTTTATCTCTGTAGAATAGATGAGTCACAGACATATTTTATTACTGGTTTTAATCCATTATTTCTAGATGATATATGTACTGCCTACATGTGAATTAATTTAAAAATTATATGTATGTCTGTGTACCATGTATATCTGGTGCCTGTGGAGGCAAAAGAGGACATCCTATGCTCTGGAACTGGAATTAAGGAAAGTTATGTGAGCACCATGTGGGCACTGGGGACAGAACCCGAATCATCTGCAAGAGGAGCAAGTGCTCTTAACCACTGAGTCACCTCTCCAGCCCATGAGTATAAATTAAAGCAACAGTGAAATACCATTACGATGGCCCAAATTTAAAACATCAACATCTAAAAAGAAAGTGCTAGCCAGGATGTAATAAATAGGAAGCCTCACTCAGTACTGATGGGAATGAAAAATACCACCAAGCAACTAGACAATGAACTTTGTCAATTGCTGTGCAAGAGCAGCATATGATTTTAAAAATCCTACTCCACAAACTACTCACTAAGATAGAGGATATTTTGAGTTCCAGAACATATTGACAAATTAAAAAGCAATAAAATGTACAATTTCTGATCTCAATCAGTCTCTCTAGGGATGACTGAGGTTTGATTGGGAAGAAAAACACACAGAACAAAGCTGGGATTAAATGGCCTTGGTTCTCTAGTGGAAAAGCTACTGCACCCTAGAAGCTCAGTGTGTTTGTTATATATAGTTAAACAGAGGCATTGGGCTTTTGCATACAGGTGAATCAAGGAGGTACATTCAGCTAATCTTAGTAGGCGCCATCTCTGTAGGAGAGCCATCTTTAAGCTGTGCATATCTGGGGAAAGGAAGCTGTTGTAGACATTTTTTCTGCACATGCTATTAACATTTGCATTCAAACCCCCGAGGAGCCTCACTCTGGGTAGGGGGAGGTTTTGCCCCCGCCATGGAACTGAAGAATTGGAGTTCTTGATATGGCTAAGCTAGTGTCCACAACAGTCACTCAGGACATCATTCCCTTAGGGATATCCCACCACTCAGTCTTTTTGTCTTAGATGTTCAGGTTAGTTTTTTTCATGCTTGGTTGAGGGGCAGTTCACAGTACTGCTTCACAGCAGACTGTAAGGATAAGAAGGAAGATCATAACAGCCACACTACCCAACAAACAGGAAAGAAAATTTTTAAAAGGTATAAGCCTTAAAGGTCATCAAGGGTCATTTTCACAATACTAGCAGGAGAAACATTCTGATTATAAGCATTTTGTGTCTCTAGGTTGTGCCAGTGATATTGGTCTCACCCATGTTATCATTATACTGTGAGTCCAAACATCCAAGAGGTGGGTCCCAGTTATCTTATCTTAATTGCAGGACTGTAGCTAGGCCCAGATAATTGAATAGAGCCCATTGGGACTCCAGGTAGTTCTGAAAATGTTCCTGCCCGCCTCACAAAGAGATAGTCATTAGTCTAAACTGGTATAGGAAGATGTGGGACCTCACCACTGAATGAAAAAACACAGGCCCACTAGGCTTCTCCCTTGATCAGTCTTACCTGCACAAGTAAAATACAACTGCTGGGTTCTTTTAGTCTGGTTGTTTAAAAACAAAACAGCAAGACAAAGCAAACAAACAAACAAAAAACAGGTAGCATTTAAGAACACCAAGACTTTTCCCTTTAGCTATAGCCTCCTCCATTTATGCACTCACTGTTGCCTCCAGGCTTGCACTCCTCAATGGGCTGGATGGGCTGCCAATGCAGATATCTGGAAAGGACCAACTGCTCTAGCACCTACTCAGAGCCCACACAGCTGGCTAGACAGGCAGGCCTCCTCCTGCCCACCCAGCGCTCCACTGCTGTGCCTATCACCTGTGTGCTGCTCATCCACCCCAAAAGTGTAACATGAAGGCAATTAAAACTGGAAGCTAAAAAAGAAACATGCTTGGTTTCTCTACCATACATCCATTTCTTAATCTTCTATTTCTTCCTAGGAAGATAAACCCCTGCCTCTTCCTCTGGAAGTCAAGGGCATGTCTCTCTCAATACAAGAGCAAGAGCTGATGAAGCTGCAATGCTTCATCTCTATTTCCAGAAATCTCCCACAAGCACTAATAACTACCTACCTATCTTTAGATTCTGCTTAATGACATATAACTTCCAGTCTCTAGATTCTACTAGATTCTACCCAAGGAACTGAAATGGGCTCCCTTCTATTCCTTTATCATTACTACTTTATTTTTGTTTTTGCTTTATCCTTTATCAGCTTGCTTTTCATGGGAGCATTCCCTTGTCTGACCAACGAGAGTTCCTTGTAGTAAGAATCCACAGGCTGGGTCCCTGCTCTAGTCCCTGTTCAAATGCCTCCTTGCTTCACTTGAGTATGGCTCTGGGGATGACAAAGGATTAAGAAAGAACAAGCACATAGACCCATGGCAAAGCTGGGATGAGGTGAAGAAGCTGCAATACCCTAGAAACTTAGCATGTTTATTGTATATAGTTGAACAGACATGGGTTTCTGGCATACAGATGACTCAAGGAGGCAGTTTTAGCTAATCTTGGTAGAGGCAATCTAAGTAGTAGAGTCATCCTCAGGCTGTAAATAGGAAGATGGGGAGAAAACTGTGATGGACATTTTATGTACAAACTATTAACATCCACACACAGAATGCTTTGTCATTCCTCTGAGTTTCACCCTGAGTGTTGGGATGGTTTGTCATTCATGGGACTGAGCTATTGGAGACCTTGAAATGGCTGTGTCTATGACATTAGCATACAAAGGGCTTCCTCCACTCCCCACATTAGTCAAATGAATTTAAAAATGTATTACTCCATAACAAAAACCAAATAGACATTCTTAGAAAGAAAAATTATAACTTAATATCTCTTGGGAACAAAGATATAATAAATTCTCTATAAAATTTTGGCAGATGGAAAACAATAATGCTTGAAAATCACTTACCAAAGCCTAGAGAAATTTCTCTTATGTATGCAATGTCTAATATATATAAAAGTTAGTGTAGTCCACATCATCAAAACAAGGTAAGATATAAAGACAGAGAAACTGCAGGCATGGAGAGAGCCACAGGATCCCTTAAGCAGAGCATAGCTGAAGCCACTCTCCATATGAGAAGTAAGATACAGCACAATTGATACAAAGAGCTATTATTTTTCCAAACATGGTTATTCATTGTTAAAGTAACAATGAACCAGCTTATGGCATAAATGCCTGACCTTGTATAGGACCCCTTTCATTTTACTAGACATCACATGAGAAAGTAAAACAAAATTGTTAACTTTTTTTATGGCAAAGATTGCCTACTTTTATGTGAGCTCATCTTTTATTCATTGTTGTCTTATCTGGTGTCCTCAAGAAGCATCTGATAAAGCTATTTAAATTCCTTAGCAACTCTTTTAACCCTTAGTTCACTGAAGTGTTTCCTCTAAGATCAGAACAGAGTAAGGGTATCCCTTTCCATCACCATAGTGGAAATGCTAACTAATGGAGTAAGACAACAATAGAGGCTCTGTCTGTTGAATGAGGCTGATAGGAAGCCCCAAGCTCAGGCCTGGCTTTTACTGCCTTATATGAACCTATAACTCTTTTGGTGACCACATCGGGTGGAATTCTGTTGGCTTGACAACAAAGAGGGAAAGGGTAATACTGCTATGACCTTTCAGGGGTGGGCTGACTGGCAGTGGCCTGCAGCAACATGGGATTTCTACAGAAGCCACTTACTGCCAGGCAGTGGTGGTGCACGTCTTTAATCTCAACACTTGGGAGTAGAGGCAGATGAATTTCTGAGTTTGAGGCCAGCCTGGTACACCGAGAAACTGTCTCAACAAAACAAAACAAAACAAAACAAAACAAAACAAAACAAAACAAAACAAAAGCTACTTACTATGTAATCCCAGACTACAGAGGTATCCAGGATTGCCTGGTGTGATGGTTTGTTTATGCTTGGTCCAGGGAATGACACTATTAGAAGGTGTGTTTTTGTTGAAGTAGGTGTGTCACTAGGGCACTTTAATATCCTAGTCCTAGCTGCCTGGAAGACAGTATTCTGCTAGCAGCCTTCAGATGAAGATGTTGAATTCTCAGCTCTGCCTGTACCATACCTGTCTGGATGCTGCCATGTTCCTGCCTTGATGATAATGGACTTGAAAGACTCCCAGAGGGAGATCCTCACTCAAGTCTTGGGATGGCTTCGGAACCCCAAGGACTCACGAGAGACCTAGCTTGATGCAATTACATGAGGCTTTATTCGGGGAATGCCAGAGCTCTGGGGACCACTTGTACCCCACACAGGGGTAGAGTCGGTCCACGAAAGAAAAAGGGACCCTCTATTTATGGGCCCTCACGAGGGAGAAAGGAGGAGGGAGTAGGGGATTTCAAAATCACCTGTAACAAACAATTTCTATAGGCATGGGAGGGGTATGAGGAAGCAGCTGTGTACAGGCACAGAGGTGAAGCAATTCTATTGGTTAACAGCTAACATGTGGGATTGGTCCCATCTGAAGTTGCTGGGTAAATTTTCCAATCTCAGCCCAGTAACCAGACCCCAAACACTTGGTTTTGGGCTGCAACGGTTGGCAAACACACGGGTTCAAGGAACGGTCAGAACATGGGCAAACACATGGGTTCCAGGAACGGTCAGACTATTATGTCCAGATATTTTCTGAATCAATGGGGCAAGTTAAACTTTTACTTTCTGCCAACAGTAGGGTCCATCTCTCCAGTCTAGGGGCTTTTAGGGATTCTTTTGTTCTATCAGGACCTTTCAACTGAACCTCTGAACCTGTAAGCCAGTCCCAATTAAACTATCTTTATAAGAGTTGCATTAGTCATGGTATCTGTTCACAGCAATAAAACCCTATCTAAGACAGAAATTGGTATCAGGAACTGGAATATTGCTGTGATAGGCCTGACCATGCTTTTGTCTGCAAGAATGTGGATTTGGGGACTTTGGATTTGGAAAGCAGTGGAATGCTTTAAATTGGGTTTAATGGACGATCCTAGTAGGAATATGGAAGACTGTTACTGAGAGTGATTTGAATTGTACAGACCTGGCCCAGAAGATTTCACCGGAGAAGAACTTTAATATGCGGTCAAAAGACTGTTTTTGTAATGTTTTGGTGAAGAACGTGGCTGCTTTTTACCATTGTCTGAAGAGACTGTCTGAGGCTAAGGTAAAGAAATTTATATTTAGTGCATTGACAAAGGATGTCTCAAAAAAGCCCAACAGAGACTTTGTTCTCTGGTTAAGTCTGACGAAGAACATTTTGAGCAAATATAGCAAGCTAAGAAAGGAAAAATACAAAATATATAGTTTGAATATTAAAGAGACACCAGAAGTGAAATGGAGCTGAATCCTGTGTTCAAGGATATTAAATTGAATTAAGGGAGTAGTGACCTTGGGGCAAGATTCCACCCAGCTAAATTTAAGTTCAGGCATGATAGTACAAGCCTTTAATCCCAGGAGGCAAAGACAAGGAGATATCTGAGTTCAAGGCCAGCCTAGAACAGAACAAACTCTAGGTGAAGAAAAACTTAAATTCAGGTTTGGTGGACCACACATTCCCAGTGTTTAGGAGACAGGCATGCAGATCTCTGACTTGAAAGTCAGTCTACAGAGCAAGATCAAGGACAGCCAAGCTTAGGCAGTAAAGGCGTTGGAAAAGAGAAAGCTGGTGATAATGTAATAGAACAAAGGGGCCATGTTCCAGTCTTAGCAAGCAGTAGAACTTGGCAGCTTTGGACACATGACTCTGGCTTGAAAGTCCAGAATAGAAGGGACTACTGAGACAATTGACATAGGCTATCTGGAGCTAAGAAATTTGTGGTGATTAAGAAGAGACCAGCATCACTAAGGTGTAGTCTTCTGGCAAGTATTTTCTGAGAGCACAAAGAAGCTATGTTCCAGAGATAGCCAAGGTTGTACCTCCTTGCAACAGCTTTACTTAGTAATGTGTAATAGTCACCCAGGTGGTACTAGTTTTGCAGGCATGAAGAGGTCATGAAGAACAGCTGATGCTTGGCACTGTGAGAGGCCATGGAAGGCCACTGGAAGGTGCAGCCTCAGCTGCAGTTGATGGGCCAGGACTGAAGGGGTCATGCAAAGGAGTTGAGGCTTGGCACCATGAAGAAAGTCTATGAGCAGCTATATATAGGTAAAGACTCCAGAATATTGGAGATGCCAGGACCATGGGATGATCACCAAGAACAGCAGCAGCAGTGGAGTGGATCAACCTGAGCTTAGAGTGCTACAGAGGGCAGAACTGGAGAAGTGATACCAGCCCTTTGGAGGAGCCCAGCAGATCATGTGTGGATCAAGGACATTGAAACAAGAAGCTGTAACACTAAAGTTGTCTTGGAGANCACAATATGTTTGGGATACCAGAGCCATGCATGGGCTATCTACTAAGGAAAGCTGCTAACAGGGAGTGGAACCAACCCAGGAGGAAGTGTAAGATTTGTGGTAGCTCAAAATGACCACTGTTGTAAAAAGTTAAGTAAACATCAAGATGTTCTTCTCCCAGAATTGGCCTCTGGTCCTTAAGTTTACCCACTAAGAGATAGTCTTCTGATTGTTTAGAAAAGCCCACACAATGTCTCTGGTCCTTAAGTCCGGTCCCTTAAGGCGGTTAAAGGTTAACCAAAGATAAACTGCCAGCCCTAAACTGTGACTGAGAACTGCTCTAAAAAAATGTATAAAAGGTGTGTGCTTTAGCTACTTGGGGTTGCTTCTATCCTGATTTCAGGATGACCCTGGCATGCTGGATTAATAAACCTCTTGCTTTTGGCAGCGATCTCTGCATCTCTGTCAGTGGGACATCCCAGACGTAAGGCTTTTCAGGTCTTACAAAAGAAATTTGTTGNAGTCAACAAGATGAAAAAGGAGTTGGAGATCTGAAGACTGCTTTGACATCAGACTGGGAAATGCAGAGTTTGGAGTCTGCCCAGCTTGTTTCCTGTCTTGCTTTGGGGATTACAGTTAAGTGATTGGATGTTTCTCAGAAAAGACATTGAATTTTGGACTTTTAAAATTGTTGAGACTGCTGTACACTATGGGGACTTTGGAAGCTGGACTAAATGGGGTACAGGACTAAACAGAGAATTCTCAACAGAGGAATCTCAAATGGCCAAGAAGCAATTAAAGGAATGTTCAGTGTCTTTAGTCATCATGGATAAAGTCCAATATAGTAATAATGGGTAGCCACAAAACACCACATTCACCATTAGATCAAGTGTTTTAAAAAAGGAAAAAAATTCTGGATGGAATTAAATGACATCATAGATCTGATGGACCTAGTGGGTAGCTACAAAACATTCCATTCAAACATAGCATGTCTTCTTAGCGTTACAAGGAACATTATCTAAAATAGGTCATATATTAGGATACAAANCAAGTCTAACTAATATAGGAAAAATTAAGTAATGATCTGTATTTTATCTGAACACAATGAGATAAAGCCAGCAATCAACAGCAAGATAAACTACAGAAAATATTCCAACTAATGGATATTAAATGACTGATGATTGAATGATGAATGGGTAAGTTCAGAAATCAAGAAGCAAACATTTTTTTTCCTAGATGGAATGAAAATGAATATACAGCATAACAAAACACCTTAGATACAATGAACATAGTCCTAAGAGAGAAGTTTGTAACTGCATACCTACATTTAGAAAAACCAAGGTGAGGGGAATGTTTGTGGAAAGATAACTCAGCAGTTAAGAGCACCAACTGCTATTCCATGGGATTCAGAGTTGAGTCCAAGCACTCACATGTTAGATCACAACCACCTGTAACTTCAGTTCTAATACCCTCTTCTGCCCTTTTTGGGCACTGCTTGCACTTGGTGCACAAACATTTATGCAGGCAAAATACCCATATGCATAATGAGATACAAGAATTTCTTTTGGTTTTTNTAAAATTTACTAAATTTTGCACTGTATCTCAATATGTGACCGATTTTAGAGAAATGACCATAGGCTGTTGAGAAAAATGTTCATTTTTCAGAGTTTGGATGGAATGTTCTATAGATGTCTGTTAAATGCATTTAATCTATAGTGTTATTTAATACGTATATTTTCTGCAAAAACTATCTGTTCATTGNTGAGGGTAGNATATTTACCTGGGGGAAGTCCATGACTTTATATATCATCATGTCTATTTTATAAATTTTGGTGTACCCATGTTTGGTGTGTGTATGTATAAAATTGTATGTCTTCTCAATGGATACATCCTTTAACCAGAATGAAATTTGTGAGTATTCATGGGACCTCTGACCCAAGATGGAGCTCATTAAAGTCTTTTCTCATTTTTAATGATGTAAGCAAATTACTGTCAAATTGAAATATAAATATACTATGAATTTATACTTAACTACTTAAATGAAAAAGCACCTTTGCTACTTTTTGTGCACCATTATTCTAGTAGTTTTGGTCATAAATTTTATAGATTATTTTATCTATTACTATTATCAAATTTATACTCATATTTTTAATTATTTGATTTTCTTACTTAATCAACACTCTGAATGCAAACATTTTGAATCCAATATAACATCATACAAAATTACAGAAAGTAAAGCAGACAAAGGGAAAGACCATAATAGGTAATAAAAAAGGAAAAGTCAAGAAAACAGAAATACTTACAGCTTAGAATATATATAATTTAGGGTTCTCAGTGGTTAAGAGAACTTGCCCTGCTAGAAGATATAAGTTCAGTTTCCAGCATCCACATGGTGCCTCATAACCATCTATAACTCCAGTATTATGGGATATGACACCCTCTTCTGACTTCCACAGGTACCGGACATGCACATGGAGCATGTGCATATACAAGCAAAACACTCATACACATAAAATTTTTTTTAAAATCTTAAAAATTTTTGAAAAGGAACATCCATAATTTGGCTACATATATCCTTAAGAGCTTATTAAGATAGAATTATCAGAATGAGTACAAAAGCACATACAAAGTTTGTTCTAAGAAAAACATTGAAGTAGTAAAACAGAAGAAGATTAAAGCAATAGAGACAAAATGTCATTCAGAGAATAACCAGAAGAAAGTGTACTGAGCCACATTAATAACAAATAAGGAAGTTATTAAGAGAAATGAAGAATACTATCAAAATGATGAGTCCCTTTAGTAGAACAATATTCTCTGACCTTGAAGAGGTGAATCTTTGAAATATGTATGTAAAAAAAAACCTACAGCATCCTAAGATTAAAGCAGAACTTGATACTACAATAAGAAACAGAAATTTTATAATGTGGCCACAGGCAAGCCAGCAGTTAGTTACAAATGATACCTAGATTGTCAGAAGATTTGGGAGTCTATTGTGCATAATAGTTCAAAGAAACACATGGCTGAAGGTCTATTCTCAAACTCAATAGGACGGTTTCTTAAGTTTAATTTAAAATAACATAAAAGGGGCTGGAGAGATGGCTCAGCAGTTAAGAGCACTGACTGCTCTTCCTGAGTTCAATTTCCAGCAAACACATAGTGGCTCAAAACCATCTGTCATGGTATCCAGTGCCTTCTTCTGGAGTGTCTGAGGACAGCTACAGTGTACTCACATATTCAAAATAAATAAGTCTCTACAAAAAAATAATGTAAAAGAAGAATACTTACTCTCTGCATTATTGTCCCAAGGAGGGTGCTGTTTCTTGGTCTGAATCGGGGCTCTGGTTATATAAAGTTTCTTCCCAGGAAAGAGATTGTCCGGTGATGCTTCCTTTTTTGGGTGTTCTACAGGAATTGCTAAGGAGAAAAAAAAGCCACATGGGTTGGAGAATTTCTGAACACTAAGACATCCCACCCATAGGGAGATGAGGAAAGATGAGCACAGTATTCACGAGAGTGCACAGCCTTTCATAGCAGCTCCTGAGCATGAAAATAACACCCAGAATCCAATGCTCATTGTTTATTTGCTTGCTCTGCTATTTTTGTTTTGTTTTGTTTTGTTTTTTCATTTTGCCCAGTTTATTCATCTTGACTTCCATCTATTCTCCAAAAGAATTCACACTCAGGTCAGAGCACAAACTGTCCGTGAAACATACACAGAATTCTTGACACAGAGATATGAGCTTTCTGTTGGACTTAATTTAAAACTGTTTATGCCTGCCAGGCATGGTGGCACACACCTTTAATCCCAGCACCTGGGATGCAGAGGCAGGTGGATTTCTGAGTTCGAGGCCAGCCTGTTCTACAGTGTGAGTTCCAGGACAGCCAGGGCTACACAGAGAAACCCTGTCTCAAAAAAAAACAAAAAAACAAAAAAACAAAACAAAACAAAAACAAAAAAAACAAAAACAAAACAAAAAACAAACAAACAAAAAAACCACCACCACCACCACCACAACCACAAAAACAACACTGTTTGTGCCTATTTTACTTACTAGTGAGTCTTGCAGTGCCAGAAGTTGTTCCTCTTTCTATCTGTGTTTCCGATGTATACGCTTGATATAATTGTGCATGATTTTCCGCTGGTACTGCATAATGAACTACATAAAGATAGATATTTAGTTTTTCTCAATATAAAGGAAAATCTACGGAATATCAGTGTTCAAATATCTAATAACAGGTGTATAACAGCACTTTCTCTTGTTTTCATGAAGTCCTAAGTTGCCATGTTATATCTGACATGAATATGGGAAAAGTCTCATCAATGGATATTGTGGAAATTGCCATACTCTTTTATAAATATTTGGAGGAATCAACTGTGTCATAATCTATCTACTAATTTCACAGGTTACTCATGTTTTTAGGTTACTATTTATTCCTAGATAAACCAAAGGAAATGCACGCCTACAAGTTTACTTGCCACAGCATGATTGCAACTGTAAAATATCCAAAATCACATCAAACATAGAAAACTTGCTAAATAAACCAATACGTGTGTATTAACACAACATAGAACTGCTGTATATGAGGTAGTACAAGGTGCTGTTTGTAGCTATGAAAGAATAGCAAAAGCATTTATATAAATGAACTTGAGAAGATTTACTGAAAGAATGTTAAGTAAAAGAATGCGAAAGAAGAATAGTGTACTTAGGGACTGTGCACATTTCATTCAAAAGGTAAAATTAAAGGAATGAGGATTAAACTGCAAATAAACTACAGAAGTGAAGTAAAACTCCACACAAGTAGCAGCCAGGGATAGTCTCAGTTTCTTTTCCTCTTTTCTGTGATGAGATACTCTGGTAAAAGCAACTTATGGGTATATTATAGCTCATAGTCCATTTGGTGGGGCAGTCAAGGCAGCAGGTGCTTGAAGTAGTTGGCCATGTTGCATCTACATTTGGAGAGTGCTTGAATGCATTGCAAAGTGATGAATGCATACCAGCATTCTGCTTGCTTTCTTCATTTTATACAGTCCAGGATCTCCTGCCAGGGGACAGTTTCAACCACAGTCAAGATGTAGTTTTCCACCACAATTAATATAATCAATCAAGATAATTTTCTTCATTATTGCTTAGGAACCAGGCTTCCACTTGAATATTGGTTCTGTAAAATTGATAATTCACATAAACCATCATAGTTTTTTTTGTTTTTTTCTGCTAAAGAGTTCTCCAACAAGACCTGAAACATTATAGTATAAAGTATGTGTATGAATCTGTCAATATTTTGAGAATCCGAGTTAATACTGTGGAAGGACACACATGCTAAATGGAGAAAGGAGAGAACAAGTCCCAGAGACTGAAAGTGAAGGCATCCAAGAGAATTCATGATTTCTAAAATGTGTGTTGGCATCTATACACAGGAGTATTGTACACATGGTATATGCCTATGTCCATATATACATGTTTATGTACATCTGTACTTATAAGGAGAACTGTCACATTTTAAAGTCTTACATGTGTCCTCTAGGCCAACCCCTAGATAAGCACAAAGGTTTTCTAGCAATTATCATAGAATAAAACTTAAATGCCAGACCTGATACCAACTAGTACACCATAGTCTTTTTTCATAGATCAATATAAGAAAGCCCCATGATGACACATAAATTATCAATGACCCCACCTCCACCCCAAGTGAATCTACTTGTGAACTGGAGCACGTCTTTAAGTTTTTAACCCAACACCTTATCTTTTCAAAATAAACAAGACCAGGGGTTGGGTTTGGCTCCTATTTCCATACTGGAGAATGATGCCTTATTCCAAGCAAGGAGTGAGCAGCATGTGCTTCTTAGGCCTCTTGGTGTAATTGACTATAGCCTCCACAGTCTTTGATAGTATCTAATTCAAGGGTTAGAGGTTGAATTATACCCCTTTCAAAAAGATACAAGTAAAGCCCTAATGATAGATGTATGTGATCTCAGAAAGAAAAGGTGAGAGCTCACATCTTAGATGGAAACATAACTGGTATGGAGATAAAGCTGACAGAAATATGAATACTGAAAATGCTTCTGGCATGGTTTGATGGAAATAGAAGATATGTTAAAGGGAGTTAAAGTTATTCCTATAAAATGGCAGGCAATGTTATTCTATTAGGTAGAAAGTGGAACTTGTGAACAAAGAACTCTGATATTTTGCTAACTCAATTTCAGAATAAAGCATTTAAGGCATTGCTTGATTTTTTTCTAGATAAAGCAATAGGTAAAGAAAGTGAAAAAGAAATCATTAGGTAAAAAGGAAACAGAAAAAATTGCAAATTTCCCAGCTTATTAAAAATGAAAGTAAAAGTTAATGAAAATCACACCTACTCTGGAAGGATACACCAAGGCATGCCTAGCTGTTTAAGAGTCAACATGTGAAAGATGGATCCACAGAAATACTTGGGCCAAGGAAACCAAAATGGGTGGAATAGTAGACACTTTACAAACTTCTGGGATCCAACAGTGTAAAGGAGGCCAACAACTATTCTGCTGTGAAAACATTATTCTTCAATAAATAGGAAGAATGGCCACTAAGAAGGACTTCTTCCACCACAGCCATTATCATTCTGTGAGTAAAAATGAACTCTGGTGGAGTTTGATCCTTTTTCAATTTATACTTTCACATATTTCATGGTAGGATGTAAGTAAATGCTTGATAGTTATGTTTAGCTAAGCCTATTACTTTAACTGACCAACTTAAGAACTAATAATTTTCTGTAACCATGCATGCAGCAAGAAGGTTAGCAAATGAAACCTTTTAGGGAAACAAAATCTTCAAAACTCCCACAATTCACACTGAGGATATACTGAAATGTCTTGGGAGCATGTTTACATTTCAGTTGTCACAGTAAGACACCAGCGGCTTAGTGTGTTACTCCTCTCCCATGTCAATGTGTTCCACAAGTGCCAGTGGTGTGCAAAAATTCTCACTTAACACCCCTTAAAGAAATAATAGAGGTCTGAATGGTTTCTCCACTACATAAGAGGAGAACAGAAAACAGCAAGAGATGGCAAGATTATTAACCAAACTTAAAGATCTTATTGGTTTACTTGCTTTGATTATGCTGCTTAGCAAGCTTAACCAAAAAGCTCAACCAAACTTACTCTGGAGTTATGTTACTCATATGACAACTCAAATCTTTAGTTGGTCAATTTTTCAGCATGGAAAATGGCTGCTCAGATAGCAAACATGGACCAGTGGAAAGACCTAAAAATATCATTTGAACATCTGTTCGACACTGCAGGGCCTGTACTACTGAATGCATATATATATATATATATATATATATATATATATATATATCACCTTAAAGAGAACTTGGTGCTATTAAAAACAACTTTGCGTGAATCTAGTAGATGGATGGCTTCTTCATTAAACATGAAGGCCAAATGGTGAGCCATGCTGTGTGTGTGTGTGTGTGTGTGTGTGTGTGTGTGTGTTTTCCAGAAGGCATCAGTGTCCATATTTGGCAGGCTTAGAGCAATCTTTTTCAGTTGATTCTGAGACCTGAGTATTTTGCTTCCTTGATGAAGAAAGAAGTTAATACATGGTCTTCTATAGTACTGAGTCCTACTTTCATCCAGATATTTCACTTTTCACAAATTACAGTGACCCACAGTTCCTACCATGAGAATGGGAGGGAACTAGGTCGTTCTTTCTAGTTTTGTTCTGAGGCAAACAAAAAAGTGAACCTTTACATTCTTCACTGGGTAAATCCCCTTCAGACCACTAAAAATTCCCATTATGTCCTCTACCAGTATATACATGCTCTGGTGGAACTACTCACAGAGAAGGAGTTCCCATGTTCTACCCCCACGCTACTGCCACATGAAAAACATCTTCACTGTCCAAGGAAGAAAGCAAGCATGATTTTTCATCATTGCTGAAAAATAAAGCCACAGGTACATCCAGCCCAAGTACAAGACTTTGAGCACCCAAACTCTCATTGATGAGGGCCCATAAAGCCTGAGTACCACTACTGACATAAGAGTCAACCTGACTCGCTGACAGTGATAAGCATAGGATAGAGGAGATCTATGTCATCAACTGACATCCCAGTCATACTTGTTGGCTCGCTTTGTGAAGAGAACACTTAACACAAAGATTGAACCTTTCCGTGGGGTCCCTGATGTTGTAACAATTGCATAATCTTTTAAAACACATGTCTGGAGAAGCACTACTCATGGAATCATCTAACTAGGTTTAGATAAGGGAACAGACCAAAAAGAATCATGTTCTCTTCTATACATGGTATGTGTGACTAGGACCACTATTTTCTGAAAGATACAAGGAATTTCTTCTGTGTGAAATTCTCATGTGTGATCTATAAGTATTATGGTGTTTCACTTTAGAAAAGATGACTGTATTCAGTTGGCTCTCCCCATCTCTCAAGTAAAAATAATAAGAGAAATTGATGGAACTATATAGCTATTGCTGTACCCACATTCCAGCCAGAGAGGAGGTCAGATAGTACCCATATTCCTAGTTACCATAAAGACTCCTCAACTCTGGGTAGGCCACAAACAATATGATACCATGACCCCTTCAGCTGACTTGTTGGCCTCTTCCTAGACCTATATTTACCCTATATTTGTGAGCCACCATCTGCTAATTTGAATCTCTTGTAGGAATTTTGCATTGGAGGAAGACAAGTGCTGGAGATATCTAGACACACTCATTTTTCATTAAATGATTTGTCCATTACTTCCTTGGTATTCATGGACCACAATCATATACTACACTATACTATACTATACTACTGACTATAGTCAAAACATTGACTATGTTTTGATTTTGAGTTAGGATGGCAATGCTCAAATTTTATGTTTAAAGTATAGACCCTTCTATCAGGTATAAACTTATGTATACATTTATGAATTAAACAAAAGCTCTAACTAGTTTAGTTTAAAATAATATAGGATAACTATAGTCCTTATACTCACTAGTAAATATTTCTCCTCCCAAAGACTTTTGCTTCTT
Organism: Mus pahari; assembly: GCF_900095145.1. Classification (NCBI taxonomy): domain Eukaryota; kingdom Metazoa; phylum Chordata; class Mammalia; order Rodentia; family Muridae; genus Mus; species Mus pahari. The sequence goes on from NC_034609.1 coordinate 52,016,205, forward strand.
TAACTGGGCTTGCGAGCTTGATGGTACATTTTTATCCTCCAGTTTAAAGTCTGTAGCTGATTCTTCATTGTAAACTATATTAAAGGAGAAATTTAATCACTTAATAGAAAAACAGATTTATGAACCATCCAGATTTTAAATTGATACATATGTAAAAATGTTTTGCCATTTTATAAATTTATAAAGACTGTGATGCTAGATAAGTTGTGCTAAAAATCCTGTAACAGTTAAAATGTATATTAAAGTTTCATAATTTTTTTATTTTTAGGCAGCAGATATTTTATATTAGTCTCTGATTTCCCCAGGTTCATTATACTTTAGACAGATCTAGTCATAGACCAACTGATAAAAACACACATTTACCAAGCATCGTTTATCACTGATATATATTTAAGAACATCTATGTTTTCCAGTACAAGAAATTGTTTGAGGAAGTGTTATATTTAGCCAGGATCTAATCAAATGTATATATGTCTATAAACATATATAGGTACATGGTAGATAAAATGGTATGGGTGACTGTTTGTTTCTGAGTCATTTCCCCTCTGTGCTTAAAGAAGCTCCCTAAGGTCTTGCTAGTGGATGCACTCATGATTAGTACAAACACAGTTTCTTCTCCCAGTGAATTCTGAAACAAGTCCATGAACCCTGCTAAGTTTTACCCAAACTCTTGGCTTAAGTTAAATAAACAACAAATAAAAATAAGACTACAAGATGGCCAGTGTTCTTCTCACCTGTTGAGACCCTGAATCAGAGCTAAAGTTTGAGGTGCAAAGGGAAGAAAGACTTTCACCAGTATTTTTCAGATGGTGATTTGCAGGTAACATTATTCCCTGAGCCACTGACATTCGAATGATGGAGAAACATGATAGTGTCTGGGTTTTGCTTTGTGTGTCTCTCCAACACCTACACTTGTTCGCTGTCACAGTAGCCAGTATTGAATGGGTTCTTGTCAGACATAAAGTAATTTAAATGCTCTAACTTCCTACACCCTGGCCTCTGAGAACTGCTGCAGTTGGGATTATGTCAGGGAACACACTGGGCATATTCACACCTCAGAAACACTATCACTAGTCTGCAGAATGAGAAATTCCTGCTTTTGTTTCTGGCTTAAGGAAGTCATGGTTACCAGCTGGTCTTGGGTGTTTGGTAACAATTGCTTTTATAATTGGCTGGCCCAGACATTGCCTGACACTGTGCTACTACTGTGTGACACAGTGGCTACTATACTACTCAAGCTGAGGACAGCAGGTATGATGGTAATGAATGCAAGTGGGTGACCTTGCAAATACCTTTGTCAGCATCTTGTCCACACAGATGATTGCCTTATGTGGGAAGAGTTACATCTTTCCAAAGGGGCTGACCCAGGAAAAGTAGCACTCTTGAGAAATAGCAGACTCCCACGGTCCTGACCATATCTTTCTCTGGGACAGGACAAAGGCCTTATTATACACAGGTGGACCACACAAGGCAGGCCAGAGACAGAGACCTAACAGGTGAAATTCTGGGGGGAAATTAGAAAATAAATAGGTAATTTCACAGCAACGAAGGCATCTGCCAAGTGTTAGGAGTTTGCTGTCCTAGCAAATGACAGCCTCTGGGACTGTTTGGCATCTGGAGCATTTACATGGCCTCCATCAGCTACTTGAGGGCTCATCCACCTGGATGACAGACAGGAAGGTCTGGAGGCCTTCTGTATTAGTTACGCTTACTATTATTATAATGAAACTCCATGACCAAAAGCAAGTTTGGGAAGAAAGGGTTTATTTGGCTTATGCTTCCATATTGTAGTCCATCACTAAATGAAGTCAGGACAGAAACTCAAACAGGGCTTGAACCTGGAGCCAGGATCTGATGCAGAGGCCATGGAAGGGTGGTGCTGCTCACTTGCTTACTACCCATGGCTTGCTCAGCCTGCTTTTTTGTAGAACCCAGGATCGGGTATGACTGCATTCACAATGGTTTTGGCTCTCCCCCATTAATTACTTACAAAGAAAATGCATTACAACCTGATCTTATGGACACACTTTCTCATTTGAGGTTCTTTCCTTTCAGTTAACTCTAGCATATGTCAAGTTTACTCAAAACTAACCAATGTCAAGTTGCATAAAACTAACTAGTATACCCTCCTTAGGCAGCCCTTCTCTTGAGCTTTTTTTTTTTTTTTTTTTTTTTCTGTTTCAGCAGGCTCACTGATGACAGTTGGAATCTATGCCAAGGATCATGAAATAGTACCCAGTGGGTTTTGGATCCACAATCTCTTGTGATTGTAGAAAATGAACACCTGGGAGCAACTGTTGAATAGTCACTGGGTCTTAGTGAACACTAAGCCCACAAGTCTTCCAGGAGGAGGCCTTAAGAACAGAAAGGTCAAACAAATCCAGATCACCATGTTTCTCTAATCATTCTGATGATTCATACTTTATGTCAAAGATACAAAATATTTATAAATTATATGCTCATGTGTATATTATGTGTATATAAGCTAAAGTAAATCATTTAAAAAGATTAATGCTTTAAATTTAAAGTTAACTATAATTTTTATACTTACTATTTTCAGGTCTGAACATTAGTTTCTTTGCCTGAATTTCAAATTTTAATCCTGACTCCTGATGTTCAAGGGTTTTGTCTTGCACTTCATTTAAAACTGCATGAAGAAATATATTTTAATTACAAGCTGGTACAACCACTCTGGAAATCAGTTTGGCAGTTTCTCAGAAAATTGAACATAGTACTACCTGAGGACTCAGCTATACCACTCCTGGGCATATACCCAGAAGATGCTCCGACATGTATCATATCATCCTGAGTGAGCGAAAGAGCACACATGGTATGCACTCACTGATAAGTGGATATTAACCCAAAAGCTCCAAATAACCAGGATACAATTCACAGACCACATGAAGCTCAATAAGAAGGAAGACCAAAGTATGGGTGCTTCAGTCCTTCTTAGAAGGAGAACAAAATACTCACAGGAGCAAATATGGAGATAAAGTGTTGAACTGAAACTGAAGGAAAGGCAACTCAGAGACTGTCCCACCTGTGTTCATCTCATATACAGTTACCAAACCCAGATATTATTGTGGATGCCAAGAAGTGCATGCTGAAAGGAGCCTGGTATAGCTGTCTCCTGAGAGGCCCTGCTAGAGACTTACAAATACAGAGGCGGATGTTTGAAGCCAACTATAGGACTGAGTGCAGGGTCCCCAATAGAGGAGTTAGAGAAAGGACTGAAGGAGGTGAAGGGGTTTGCAACCCCATAAGAAGAACAACAATATCAACCAAGCACATCCCCCAGAACTCCCAGAGACTAAGCCATAAATATAGGAGTACACATGGCTCCAGCTGCATATGTAGCAGAGGATGGCCTTGTCATGCATCAATGGGAGGAGAGGTCCTTGGTCCTATGAAGGCTTGAAAGATGCCCCAGTGTAGGGGAATCAAGGGTGGGAAGGTGGGAATGGGTGGGTGGGTGTAGGAACACCCTCACAGAAGCAGGGAAATGGAGGATGTGATAGGGTGTTTTCAGAAGGGAGGGAAACTGGGAAAGGGGATAACATTTGAAATGTAAATGTTTTTATTCCATAAAAAAAAGAGAGAAAAGAAAAAATCAGAATGAAAATCCAGCCATTTTTAGTTCTTTTTTTTTTTTTTTTTTTTTTTTTTTGAGACAGGGTTTCTCTGTGTAGCCCTGACTGTCCTGGAACTCACTTTGTAGACCAGGCTGGCCTTGAACTCAGAAATCCGCCTGCCTCTGCCTCCCGAGTGCTGGGATTAAAGGCATGTGCCACCATGCCCAGCCATTTTTAGTTCTTTAGATTTCAAAATTACAACAGTAGCCTCAAATGGCGCTGGCAGGCTCTGCTGGGCAAACAGTTCAGATTTGACTAGAAAGGCAACCCGTTTTCACTTCCGATTCGCTGAAGAAAATGTCCATGTACTCAAAAAGACCCACAGCCACTGGGCTTTAATAAAGGTCTTGGATATGGTGAGTTTTTATTTATAGCCTATGGTCCTCAGGTGATTAGGGTTTTGCACACTTGGTTTCACCAGTGGTAGTTACTGACTATAATAAGCATGAATGTAGTAAAGTGAGTCTCTGAGATTTGTGTTTTTATGAGAAAGTCCTGAGGATTATGCTACATAGACATTCAGAAACCTTAGGAAACTGATCAATTTGTCTCCATAGCAAGAAAGGACATTTTGTTTACTTTAGGAAGAGGAATGTCACAGTATGGGCTTATCACTACATAACTTTCCTCAGAGCCTTGACTGCTGCATTGCATAAAAAGGGGGGGGGGACATCTAAGACTCTCTACTTCCTTGCTAGGTACCATTTTGGTCTTACATAATGGTCTATGTACTGGGGAAAATGATAAGTCTATCCTTTGCAGAGATACTATAGGCTTCTCTCAGGTCATGGTAGAGTGAAAACAAAAATGTCATGATCTTTATTCAGACTCTGATTTCTACTTTTGTACTTGCCACCTTTACTGGTTACTTAGCTAAACTAACTTTACTGATTATTGTTATTGTGTATGTACATATGTGTGTACATATGATTATGGCAGTCATACAAACTTGTGGCATTTCCATTTAACTACATGGGGACCTAACATTCCTATACCCACTGAGGCATTTTGCAAGTGCTAACCTAGCAGGAATTAACTCCTCTCTAAGACTATGCTAGCTGGTAGTCTGTAATATTCTCATCTTACAGGACACAGAATGGAAACACAGTTACCATTAAGTAAGCACTGTTTGATCAGAGGATACACAGTGATGGTAAGTGGGCCCTATTCCTGGATGACCTAAGTAAGGGTTCCACAAGATTCTCTGGCTCTAGTTACTTGGCAGGGTGGTCTAGAGATACTTTCATTTCAAGTTCCACATAACACTCAGCCTTAAAGCCCCAAAGGATTGTTTTATTTGTTTTTAAGTTGGGTATGTGATATAAATCTCCAGTTTTTCTATCACACTTGTTACCCAAAACAACTTAATAGGGAGAGAAATAAAGCTGTTCTCATGACTTAGATTAATGAACCAAACATTGTCAAAGTAAGTATTATTTGTGAACACAGAGTTGTTGGCCTTGTCATGATCACATAGTTCAGTGTTGTATAACCCTGGCTACCTGTGATCCATGACATTGTGTTCTGCCATAAACACTGTGGCTGTCATCTAAGTAGAGAGAGACTGATGTGCAAAATTGATTATCTCCAGTGTCCCCCTTTCATAGTTTTTTTTCCAAATAGATGTCCAAAACAACTTAAACTTTATGTGGAATGAGATATTGTCACCACTAATATCCTTCCACAGTGTTGTTGAAAGTATCCCCCATTAAGTGATAAGTCTACAAGTAGAACATCTAAATATTCTATTTGAGAGGAAGGATCAGTCTTCTACCATATTCATATTATCTCATAAATGGACCCCAGCAAGGATGTCACTGAATGACTAAATACTTTACTTTTTCCCACATATACTATGCTTCATGGTATAGACAGATTTATTAAACACCTCTAGAATCCAGGTCAAATCCATGGATCTGATCTCTGAAAGCATGGTATGTTACCCTAGACTCTAGAGTCTAGAGGAAATTTCTAAGCTTCCAATTCTAATGACTCAACACATAAAAGCAGTAGATTGTGGATGGGATTACTCATATATCTACACTCATTTCCTTGATACCAGCATGTTTCTTGAGATCAACTTCTCAGGTTAGTTGAGAGTCTTTCCTATACTAGATGCCATAAATAAAAAGGAGTCCTGGAGGTCCTAACAAGATAACCTCTTATGCCCTTGGGGTCCTCACTTATATTTATCTTGCTTATCACAATAGTATCTATATTTGTGACTGGAACCAATGGCCTCCAGAAGGCCACCACTTGAAAGGTCAGTGAAACCACAAGGTCTAGAAGCTCTCTCTGTCTCTGTCTCTGTCTCTGTCTCTCTGTCTGTCTCTCTCTCTCTGTGTGTGTGTGTGTGTGTGTGTGTGTGTGTGTATTTGCATTGAAGGATAGCTAGCAGGTAAGATGATGTTTACATGTTCTGCTTCTGATGCCTCCAAAAAGAAACAACCTTGGTCAAATTCTACTATAGGCATAGTCTTTTGAGCTACCACAAAACTACATAGACATACTAAAACTCTGAAAGATACTAGTATGAGAAGCTATCTGCTACTGGGACTGAAGTGTCACCATATTTGGCAGCTATTAAATAATCTTAGAGCCAAAACTTCTGCCTGGAAGGATGAAGCAGGGGATTTGAAGTTCAAGGCCAACCTAAGCTACATAGTTCTAGTAATAATTCTTTCCTAAGTTAGGTAATTAGCATCTTAGTGCAGAAGTAAGATTTTTGTAACTATATGCCTATATGCAGATTCATGAAGCAAAATAAAAACCACCTGAAGAGCCTAAGGTAAACTAAAGGTACCTGGAATATTATCCTTACTGATGGTTCTTTCTCTTTTAGAAGATCTTCGTTTCTTTCTTTCTGAGTCTGCTTTTGAGTCTGACCCTTGACTCACAGGTGTAAGTGCTCCATCAGCATCTAAAACAGTAAGTGCATAAAACAAGTACATTTAGTTCAATGTGTTAAAAAAAAGTTTGAAAATTTGTGTGGGGTACATGCCTAGAATCTCAGTACTCAGGAGGTGGACACTGGGGATTCAAGTACATCTTTGAAAGGCCAGCCTGGGATATATCAAATTTAGTCTCCAAAAATACCTGTGTAAAATCCATAAGTTCAAATTTCTGATAAGTTAGCCCTTTGTGTTCACTACTTAAAAAAATAATAGAAATGCAAGTTTCTCCAGGTCTTTTCACCATTCATTTGCAGAGACTACAGAAACATGAATATTTCCTCCTGCCATAATGAAGTAGCATTGTTGATTCAGTGTGTGACAGTGACAATTTTCTTCAGAACCTTGGCACGTACACTGTACAAAGAGGGAGGAACATCTGAGACTCTCTACTTCCTTGTTGGGTACCATTCATTCATGTATTGCATGATGGTCTTTGTACTGGGGAAAATGATAAGAACAAAAATATCAAGATCTTATTCTACCTGCATCCTGTAGGTATCAGGATCTCCCAAACCTATGACATCACATAGGCGACAGTATGACATGCAGACCTGTTGCCAAGACAACAGGCACCATATTCCTAGAATCCACTTGGCTCACTACCCACCTTTATCTGCTTTACATCATTTGTCATATAAATAAGGGGAACGCCTCTCCCTTTCTCTCTCTTTCCCCCTTCTCTTTCTGCTGCCACCATCGCCCCCCCCTCCCAATAAACCTCTCACATGTGGAACTGTTTGGGCTTAGTGTGCTGTGTTCAGATGCAAGCCTTTATTTGAACACATCACTTCCTTTGCAGAGACACGATGGGCTTCTGCTAAGTCATGGTAGAATGAGAACAAAAATGTCAAGATCTTATTCTACCTTGAGTACAATTTCCTATGATCCCCAGAGGAGAGGAGTCTCCACTCCTGGGCACTCTAACATGCCCAGGATCTTAGGAGCACCGGTGAGTAGAACACATCTGCTCGAACACCACCGTGAGTAACTGGGACCAGCAGGTTCCAGGGACACAGGAACCCCACCTGACCAGTGGCTCAGGTTCCTTCCTGGCACTCTAACATGCACAGGATCTTAGGAATCCAGGATTCCAGGATCCCAGGAGCTTGGTCACACCAGGATCTCAGGGTCACAGAGGCAGCTTGACTCTCAGGAACTCTGACACTTCCAGAATCTCAGGATCACAGGATCTCAGAAAAACAGGATCACAGAGAATGCCAGACTCTGGGGAGTTCTGACTTAATCTGGACTACAGGAAGGACAGGCTCCAATAAGATATAACGAGGGCAGAGAGCACTTGAGATAATCAGATGGCAACCATAAGAACAGAAGCAACAGAAACCAAGGTTACTTGGCATCATCAGAACCCAATTCTCCCACCATAGCAAGACCTGGATACATTAGTACATAAGAAAAACAAGATATGGATCTAAAGTCACCTCTCATGATGGAGATGGAGGACTTTAAGAAGGACATGAATAACTCCCTTAAAGAAGTACAGGGGAGATCTTGGGCACGAACTCAGTGGAGGGTCGCAAGGTCCACAGAGGACTCTCCACACTGCAGGCACCCTAGCACACCCAGGATCTTGAGATCACTGGTAAGTGGAATGCAACATCTGTTCCAAAAAACCCAGATGGTCTTGTGCTAATAGGAACAGGGACAAAGGAAAAGGCAAGCCCTAGCACATCCAGAATCTTGGGATCACTGAGACCAGTCTATGCAGGAGAGCATATAGGCGGCAGAAGCAATAGAGCTTCTTGGGCAGGGTCACTTCACCATCAGCCAGGAGGCAGAGCTGAGACCCAGACCTCTGGGCACGGTCCATGCCAGAGGAGAGTTGGCCTGGGGGGGGGGGAGGGGGAGTGCGGGCTCTGACCCCAGGAATCAGGAGGTAGATCTGAGCTTCAGACTTCTGTGTACCTTTCCTGCAAGAAGAGAGCTTGCCTGCAGAGAGTGCTCTGACCACTGGGACTCAGGAGAGAGTTGGACTCCCAGGAGTGCTGACAGAGGCTAACAGAATCACAGGAAGAACAAGCTCCAGCCAGAGACAGTTAGAACATCTAATACCAGAAATTACCAGATGATGAAAGGCAAATGTAAGAATCTTACTAACAGAAGCCAAGACCACTCAGCATCATCAGAACCCAATTGCCCACCACAGCGAGTCCGAGATACCTCAATACACCTGAAAAGCAAGTTTCAGATTTAAAATCATATCTCATGATGCTGGTAGAGGTTTTATGAAGGGCAATAATAACTCACTTAAAGAAATACAGGAGAACAATGCTAAACAGGTAGAAGTAGCTTAAAAAAAAATTACAGGAAAACACTGATAAACAGGTAGAAGTCCTTAAAGAAGAACCAAAAAAAATCCCTTAAAGAATTACAGGAAAGCACAACCAAACAGGTGATGGAATTGAACAAAACCATCCAAGATCTAAAAATGGAAGTAGAAACAATGAAGAAAACCCAAAGGGAGACAACTCTGGAGATAGAAACCCTAGGAAAGAAATCAGGAACCATAGATGCGAGCATTACCAACAGGATACAAGAGATAGAAGAGAATCTCAGATGCAGAAGATTCCATAGAGAACATGGATACAACAATCAAAGAAAATGCAAAATGCAAAAAGATCCTAACCCAAAACATCCAGGAAATTCAGGACCCAATGAGAAGACCAAATCTACAGATAATAGGTAAAGATGAGAATGAAGATTTTCAACTTAAAAGGCCAGCAAATATCTTCAACAAATTATAGAATAAAATTTCCCTAACCTAAAGAAAGAGATGACCATGAACATACAAGAAGCCTACAGAAATCCAAATAGACTGGACCAGAAAAGAAGTTCTACCCAACACATAATAATCCGAACACCAAATGCACTAAATAAAGATAGAATATTAAAAGCAGTGAAAGAAAAAGGTCAAGTAACATATTAAGGCAGACCTATTAGAATTACACCAGACTTCTCACCAGAGACTATGAAAGCCAGAAGATCCTGGACAGATGTTATACAGACACTAAGAGAACACAAATGCCAGCCCAGGCTACTATATCCAGCAAAACTCTCAATTACCATAGATAGAGAAACCAAAGTATTCCATGACAAAACCAAATTCACACAATATCTTTCCACGAATCCAGCCCTTCAAAGGATAATAAAGGGAAAACACCAACACAAGGATGGAAATTATGCCCTAGAATAAGGAAGAAAGTAATCCTTCAACTCACCTAAAAGAAGATAGTCGCAAGGACAGAATCCCAACTCTAACAACAAAAATAACATGAAGCAACAATTACTTTTCCTTAATATCTCTTAATATCAATGGACTCAATTCCCAAATAAAAAGACAGACTAACAGACTGGCTACATAAACAGGACCCAACTTTTTGCTGCTTACAGGAAACCCATCTCAGGGGAAAAGACAGAGACTACTTCTGAGTAAAAGGCTGGAAAACAGATTTCCAAGCAAATGGTCCAAAGAAACAAACTGGAGAAGCCATTCTAATATCGAATAAAATTGACTTCCAACCTAAAGTTATCAAAAAAAGACAAGGAGGGGCACTTCATACTCATCAAAGGTAAAATCTTCCAAGATGAAGTTTCAATTCTGAATATCTATGCTCCAAATGCAAGGGCATCCACATTCATTAAAGAAACTATAGTAAAGCTCAAAGCACACACTGCAGCTCACACAATAATAGTGGGAAACTTCACCCCACCCTCATCAATGAACAGATCCCGAAAAAAGAAACTAAACACAGACACGTTGAAACTAACAGAAGTTATGAAAGAAATGGACTTAACAGATATCTACAGAACGTTTTATCCTAAAACAAAAGGATATACATTCTTCTCATCACCTCATGGCACATTCTTCAAAATTGACCATATAATTGATCACAAAACAGGCCTCAACAGATACAAAAATACTGAAATTATCCCATGCATCCTATCAGATCACCATAGACTAAGGCTGAACTTGAATAGCAATATAAATAATAGAAAGCCAACATTCATGTGGAAGCTGAAGAACACTCTACTCAATGATAACTTGGTCAAGGAAGAAATAAAGAAAGAAATTAAAGACTTTTTTAGAGTTTAATGAAAATGAAGCCGCAACATACCCAAACTTATCGGACACAGTGAAAGCAGTCCTAAGAGAGGAAAACTCATAGCTCTGAGTGCCTCCAAAAAGAAACTAGAGAGAGCATACACTAGCAGCCTGACAGCACACCTAAAAGGTCTAGAACAAAAGGAAGCAAATTCACCCAAGAGGAGTAGATGGC
>NC_034609.1:52027575-52034427 GCF_900095145.1 Mus pahari
AGGAAGAAGTCAAAACATCACTATTTGCAGATGATACGATAGCATATGTAAGTGATCCTAGAAATTTCACCGGAGAACCCCTAAACCTGATAAATAGCTTCAGTGAAGTAGCTGGATATAAAATTAACTCAAACAAATCAGTGGCCTTTCTCTACACAAAGGATAAACAGGCTGAGAAAGAAATTAGGGAAGCAACACCCTTTACAACCGTCACAAATAACATAAAATACCTGGGTGTGACTCTAACTATGGAAGTGAAAGATCTGTATGATAAGAACTTCAAGTCTCTGAAGAAAGAAATCAAAGAAAATCTCAAAGATGAAAAGATTTCCCATGCTCATGGATTGGCAGGATCAATATAATAATAATGGCTACCTTGCTGAAAGCAATCTACAGATTCAATGCAATCTCCACCAAATTCCAACTCAATTCTTCACAGAGTTAGAAAGGGCAATTTTCAAATTCATCTGGAATAACAAAAGAGATTCTCAATGATATTCGAACCTCTGGTGGAATCACCATGCCTGACCTCAAGTTGTACTACAGAACAATTGTGATAAAAACTGCATGGTACTGGTACTACGACAGACAGGTAGAACAATGAATAGAATTGAAGACCCAGAAATGAATCCACAAACCTATGATCACTTGATCATTGACAAGGGAACTAAAACCATCCAGTGGAACAAACCATGTTCAACAAATGGTGCTGGCACAACTGGCGGTTAGCATGTTGAAGAATGGGAATTGATCCACTCTTATATCCTTGTACTAAGCTCAAGTCTAAGTGGATCAAGGAACTCCACATAAAACCAGAGACACTGAAATTTATTGAGGAGAAAGTGGGGAAAAGCCTCAAAGATATGGGCACGGGGGGACATTCCTGAACAGAACAGCAATGGTTTATACTGTAAGATCGAGAATCGACACATGGGACCTCATAAAATTACAAAGCTTCTGTAAGGCAAAAGACACTGTCAATAAGACAAAAAGATAGCCGGGCATGGTGGCACACACCTTTAATCCCAGCACTTGGGAGGCAGAAAAAGGTGAATTTCTGAGTTTGAGACCAGCCTGCTCTACAGAGTGAGTTCCAGGACAGCCAGGGTTACACAGGGAAACCCTGTCTTGAAAATCAAAAACCAAAAATAAAATAAAATAAAAAGAATCTGTAATAATAATAATAAAAAAAAGACAAAAAGGCCACCAACAGATTGGGAAAGGATCTTTACCAATCCTAAATCAGATAGGGGACTAATATCCAATATATATATATAGAACTCAAGAAGATGGACTCCAGAAAATCAAATAACCCTATTAAAAATGGGGTACAGAGCTAAACAAAGATTCTTAACTGAGGAATACCGAATGGCTGAGAAGCACCTGAAAAAATGTTCAACATCCTTAATCATCAGGGGAATGCAAATCAAAATAACCCTGAGATTCCATCTCGCACCAGTCAGAATGGCTAAGATCAATAATTCAGGTGACCGCAGATGCTGGTGAGGATGTGGAGAAAGAGGAACACTCCTCCATTGTTGGTAGGATTGCAAGCTGGTACAACCACTCAGGAAATCAGCATGGCGGTTACTCAGAAAATTGTACATAGTAGTACCAGAAGATCCAGCAATTCCTCTCCTGGGGATATACCCAGAAGATGCTCCAACTTGTAATAAGAACAAATGCTCTACTATGTTCATAGCAGCCTGATTTATAATAGCCAGAAGCTGAAAAGAACCCTTATGTCCCTCAACAGAGGAATGGATACAGAAAATGTGGTACATTTAAATAATGGAACACAGGGCCCCCAATGGAGGAGCTAGAGAAAGTACCCAGGGAGCTGAAGGTGTCCACAACCCTATAGGTGGAACAACAATATGAACTAAGAAGTACCCCCAGAACTCGTGTCTCTAGCTGCATATGGAGCAGTAGGTGATATATTTGGCCATCATTGGGAAGAGAGGCCCCTTGGTCTTTTAAACTTTATATGCTCCATAGAGGGGAACGCCAGGGCCAAGAAGTGGGAGTGGGTGGGTAGGGGAGCAGGGTGGGGGGATGGTATAGGGGACATTCGGGATAGCATTTGAAATGTAAATGAAGAAAATATCTAATAAAAATTTAAAAAAATTCCTGGTTCTGATCTCTCAAGACATGGCATGATACTCCAAACTCTAGAGAATCGAGGAAACTGCCAAGCTTTCAATTCTAATGATTCAACACATAAAAGAGTTCTCACTGTTGATGGGATTACTCATATATACACTTATTTCCTTGATACTAGCATGTTTCTTGAGACCAACTTGTCACTTTAGCAGAGGGGCTTTCCTATAGCAGGGGCCATAAACAAGAGGACCTCTGGAGGTCCAACAAGGTTTTCTATATAACTCCTTATGCATTTTGGATCGACATTTGTATTTAACTGCTTATCTGAAGAGAAACTAACTGGAGCCAATAGCTGCAAGAAGGCAACCACTGACCAGGTCAGAAAAACCACAATCTCTAAGAACTTGTGTGTGTGTGTGTGTGTGTGTGTGTGTGTGTGTGTGTTCTAGGATAGCTGCAAGGTAAGAGGATGTTTTCATGTTCTGATTCTGATTCGACAATTAATGAACAACTTTGGTCAAATACTACTATGGGCATATTCTTTTTGAGCTACTACAAAAGTCCAGAGACACACCGGAAGTCTGAAAGACATAGCAGTGGGAATTTATCTGCTACTGGAACTGAAGTGATATCATATTTGGTGGCTATGAAATAATCTTGGAGTCAAAAGTTCTGCTTGGAAGGATGGGGCAGGGAAATTAAAGTTCAAGGCCAGCATGAGCTACATAGTTCTAATATTAATTTTTTCTTAAGTTAGGGAATCAGCATTTTAGTGCAGGGGTAAGATTTTGGTAATTATATGCTTAGATGCAGATTCATCAAGCAAAATAAAACACCTCCTGAAGAGCCTAAGTAAACTACCTGGAATATTTATACTTACAACTGCCTCTTCCTCTTTTGTGAGTTCCTTGTTCCTTTGTGTATATGTTTGATTTTGAGATTGAGCTTTGACTCTCAGAACTATGCCCGTCAATATGATCTGTAATAGGAACTGCATAAAAAGGGGGAATTAAGTTCAGTTTGTGAAAAAATGATTGAAACTATTTTGAGGACACATACATAAAGTTTCAACACTTAGGAGCTAGAAACGGGGATATTCAAGGCCATCTTTGAAAGGCCAGCCTGGGATATATAAAACTTCATCTCCAAAAACACCTGTTCAAATTTTTTAAGTTCAAATTTCTGACAAGTTTGCAACACCATTACCCTTTGTGTTCATTACTTTAAAAAAAATAATAGAGAATTCAAGTCTCTCCAGCTCATTTCTCCATCCAATTGCAGCAACTACAGAAATATGAATATTTCCTTTTGTCATTAAAGAAGTAGCTTTGTCAACTCAGTGAGTGACACTGGCTGCTTGTGCTGGAAGATTGTGATAGCCCAGTGGCAGAGCTAGGTGATGACAGCAGCTAACAAGAAATCCATGCTCTGTTGACTCTGATACAACATGACTTTTCCATGCTATAGATAAGGTTCATGGACCAAATATTTAAGTGATATACTTTAAGAAATTTGGAAGGCACATTGTGTCTTGTTCTGGAGTAGCTCACTGCCAAACTTCAGTCTATATTGGTCCCAACTAATATAACAGAGGTGTTACTATTTGTTCATATTCTATGCTATTGGAACACTCTCATTATAATTAATGTAATGTTACAAGGAATAATCTATGAATTTACAAGGTAATCCCAATTTCTCAGTGAATCAACCTTACAGATTGCCTTGGAGGCTATCTGAGAGGCCACCATGGCCACAGGCCACTATCTTTATTAGCCTCTGTAAAGTTCATTTAACTCTCAATTACAGCATTAATTGTATTCAGCAATGGAAACACATGGAATGAACTCAGTGCACAGGTTTATAGGGTGAACTGGCATTTAGAACTCTACCTTCTGGAGTAGGTGAAAAGGAACACATATCACCAGACATTGAGCAAGTAATTATGTCTGTGAAATTGCCACATCTAGTCCTACTGCATAAAAGCAATGTATATCTTAGTTTTAATTTTTCAGTTATTGCACAGCTAAAGGGAATACTCCCATAACACATATAGTAAAATACAGATTCTTCTACCAAAGAAAACCTTTTGTATGTGATTAACATAATTTTAGTACATAGTGGCACTGGTGGGCACATATGTTTTTCTAGCATTCTAGAAGCTCGGGGAGAAGGACTGATCTTAGCTGTTCCCCTTCAAAGATAATGGAAAGTAATGTATAGATTTTATGCTCACAAGCAAATCCTTTTCTTCTAGAAGAAATTTTAGATTTTCTTGGTTCTTCATAGTTCACTGTATCTGATTCCTCCCCTTGAACTGTATAAGAAGTATTAGTGCAATAAACAGAAAATTAGAACTATTGTGAGGTCTCTATTTCAGATTTCAAACAAATTTAAAATGTTATTTTCTGCTATTTTTCAAAGTTATAAACAAATGACCATAATGTTAGATGTTACAAAAATATGGTAGAACATTACAGTAAACATGTATGTGCTTAAGAGAAGTTACAACTGATGGACTCTAAGAAATGTCTGTGGTGCACTTAGATTTTGTTTATAGCTTACTATAAAAAGGGATTGGGCTTTACACAATGGGCTTTGCCAGTGGTAGCTATGGCTGTAGCATGCTCATGGTACAGTGAGTCTCTAAAACTTGTGCTTTTATGAGAAAGTTCTGAGGATTATGTTGCACAACAACTTAGAAACCATAGGAAGATGGCCAACTTGCCTCCATAGTAAGGAAGGTTATTTGTTTACCTTAGAAAAAGGAGTGGCACAGTGTGGGCTGGTGATAATACAATTTTGCTGAGAATCTTGGCAGCTAAACTACACTAAGAGGGAAGAAACCTTGCTAGGTTCCATGTTGGTCTTGCACGACGGCCAATGTACTAGGGAAAATGATGGGTGCATCCTTTGCAGAGGCACGATAGTCTTCTGCCAAGTCATGGTAGAGTGAGAACAAAAATGTCAAGATCTATACTCAGACTCTGATTTCTAGTTTTCTTCCTGCCAAATTCACTAGTTACCTAGCTAAACTGACTTTACTGATTATTGTTATTGTGTATGTACATGTGTGTGTGTGTGCATATGACTATGGAGGTCACACAAATATGTGGCATTTCCTTTTATCTTACATGGGGACATTACATACCTTTACCTTCTGAGGCATCTTGCAAGTGCATACCTAGCTAGAATAAACCCCTCTCTAAGACTATGTTAGCTGGTAGACAGTAATATCCTCATCTAAGAGGGCACAGAATGGAAATCCAGTTACTATTAAGACAGTACTGTTTGATCAGTGGACACACGGTGACCTAAGAATGGTAAGAGGATTCCATTTCTGGATGATCTAAGTAAGGGTTCTACAAGATTCTCTGGCCGTAGTTACTTGGCAGGGTGGCAAACATATTTTCATTTCAAGCCCTACCTTACACTCAGCTTTAAGTCTCCAAAAGATTGTTTTACATAATTTTTGTTTTAAGATGGGCTTGTGATATAGAAATCTCCAGTTTATCCATCACATTTGTTACCCAAAACAACATCATAGGGAGAAAAATAAAGCTCTTGTCATGACTTAGATTAATGAAGCAAACATTGTCAAAGTACTGTACCACCCGATAACATGAATATTTGTACACACAGAGATCTTTGCCTTGTTATGATCACATGGTTCAATGCTGTACAACCCTGGGTACCTGTGATTCATGACATTGTGTTCTGTCATAAACATTGTGACTGTTTCCCAAGTAGAGAGAAACTAATATGCAAAAATGATATCTCCAATGTCCTTTTCATACTTTTTCCCACATAGATTTCCAAGACCATTAACTTTATGTGGATTGAGTTGCTGTCACCACTAATATCCTTCCACAATGTTGTTGCAAAGCTCCCTCATCAGTGATAAGTCTAGATGATCTAAATATTTTATTCAAGAGGAAGGACCAGTCTTCTACCATCTTTATGTTATCATATAAATGGACCCTAACAAGGATATCACCAAAGGGTTAAATATTCTTTTTTTACCTATGCTATGCTTCTCTGTATAGACAGATTTAATAAATACCTCTAGAACAGTAATCTAATTCCTGGTTCTGATCTCTCAAAGACATGGCATAATGCTCTAGACTCTAAAGGAATTTGCCAAGATTCCAATACTAATGACTCAACAGATAAAAGAGGCCTCATTGTGGACAGAATTACTGAGACATGCACTCCTATTTCCTTGATGCTGGCATGTTTCTTGAAACCATCACTGGAATTCTGAAAGATACAACAGTGTGAAATTATCTGCAATTGGGACTAAAGGGATATCATATTTGGTGGCTTTTAAATAATCTTAGAGTCAAAAATTCTGCTTGGAAGGATGGGGCAGGGAAATTAAAGTTCAAGGCCAGCATGAGCTACATAGTTCTAATATTAATTCTTTAGTAAGTTAAGGAATCAGCATTTTAGTGCAGGGGTAAGATTTTGGTAATTATATGCTTAAATGCAGATTCATGAAGCAAAATAAAAAACCACCTGAAGAGCCAAATGTAAACTACCTGGTATATTTATACTTACCACTGCCTCTTCCTCTTTTGTGAGTTCCTTGTTTCTTTGTATGTGTGTGTGAAAATGAGCCTTGACTCTCATAGCTAAGTGCTTCATCACCATATGCATCAGAGACTGCATAAAACAGGTAGAGATACACTTAGTTCAATATATGAAAAAATGTTTGAAATTTTGTATGTAGCTCATGTTTAGAATCTCAGT
>NC_034609.1:52035432-52039331 GCF_900095145.1 Mus pahari
GGGTGGGGGGAAGGTGTGATTCAAGGCCATCTTTGAAAGACCAGTCTGGGATATATCAAACTTTGTCTCCAAAAATACCTGTTTAAAATCCATAAGTTGAAATTTCTGACAAGTTTGTCACACCATTGCCCTTTGTGTTCATTAGTTAAAAATATGATAGTGATAAATAATGCAACTCTCTCCAGTCCATCCATTTGCAGAGACTACAGAAACATAAAGATTTCCTTTTTCCNTAAATGAATTAGCCTTGCTAACTCAGTGAGTGACAGTGGCTGCTTGTGCTAGATGANTGTGATGGCCCAGTGGCAGAGCTAGGTGATTGGAGCAGCTAACAAGGAATCTATCCATGCTTTGTTGACTCTGATACAACATGACTTGTCCATTACTACAGACAAGGTGCATGGACCAAATGTTTAACTGAAATCTTGGAGAAATTTGGAAAGTACGTGGTGTCTTGTTCTGAAGTAGCTCACTACCAGTCTGGTCTGTATTGGTCCCAGCAAACACAAAAGTAATGATGCCATTTTGGGGTCTTCTCTGATACTTGAACCTTCTTATTTCCATTAATATGATGCCACCCAACAAGAGTAACCTATGAATTTTTTAAGCAGGTCTCAANTTCTGTGTGAATCTAACCCTACAAATTGCCTTGGAGGCCATCTAAGAGGCCAACATGGTCACTAACCACTTTCTGCTTCAGCCTCCATAAAATATACTTATCTTTCAATTGTACTCAGCAGTGGAAACACATGGACTGAATCCAGTGCACAGGTTATAGAGCTAACTGGTTTTTAGAACTCATGTTCGTGAAAGGGAACATACATCACTAGAGATTTGGCACATAATCATGTTTGTGAAATTGCTACATCTAGAACTGCTGCATAAAAGCTATGCATACCTTAGCTTTTGTTTGTNAGTTATTATGTGGATGACAGGAATACTCCTGGAACACAATATTGTAAAATACATACTCTTGCACCAATGAAGACATTTTGGTTATGATTAAGATAATTTTAGTACAGAGTTGCACTTGGTGTACATATGTTCTTCCAGCCTTCTAGAAGCTGATGCAAGAGAACTGGTCTCTACTTTTCCCATTCAAACAGTGCAAAGAAACCTATAGTTTTTATGCTTGCAAGCAACTCCTTTTCTTGTAGACATACCTCGCTTCTTTGATGAAACTTTGGCTTTTGTTGCTTCTTCATAGTATAGTGTATCTGATTCTTCCTCTTGAACTGTATAAGGAGAAATATTAGTGCATCAAACAGAAAAGTAGAACTATTGTGAAGTCTCTATTTCAGATTCAAAACTAATTTATAATGCTACTCTCCACTATTTTTTTTGGTTATAAATAAATGCCATTAACATTATGTATGAGAAAAGAGTAAAATGTTTCCATCAATATTGGGTGTTCCAACTGATGTAGTATGAGAAATGTCTGGCGTTCAGTTTGTTTTTATTTATACTTTATGTTACAGAGGGATTAGGGCTTTGCACACTGGGCTTCAGTAGTGGTAGTTATTGCTGTAGCATGCCATGGAAGAGTGAGTCTTTAAGATTTGTGCTTTTGTGAGAAAATCCTGAGCACTATATTGCATAGACATCAAGAAGCTCGCCAACTAACCACCACAGTAAGGAAGAGAACTTTGTTTTCCTTAGGAAGGGGAATGTCACAGTATGGGCTTATCACTATACAAGCTTCCACAGAGCCTTGACTCCTAAGCTCCACAAAGGGGGAGTAACATCTGAAACTCTTTACTTCCTTGCTAGGTACCATTTTGGTACATAATCACCTATGTACTGGGGAAAATGATAGGTCCATAATTTGCATAGACACTATGGACTTCTCCCAGGTCACTGTAGAGTGGAAACAAAAATGTCAAGATCTATATTCAGACTCTGATTTCTACTTTTGTACTTGCCACCTTCACTGGTTACCTAGCTAAACTAACTTTATTGATTATTGTTATTGTGTATGTACATGTGTGTGCCTATGATTATGGAAGTCATACAAATTTGTGGCATTTCCATTTAACTTACATGGGGACCTTACATACATTTACTCACTGGATGATCTAGGTAAGGGCACCACAATATTCTCTGGATCTAGTTACATGACAAAATGGCCTAGAGATACTTCCATTTCAACCCCCACCTTACACTCAGCCTTAAGGCCCCAAAGGATTGTTTTAAGTTTTTATTTTAAGTTGGGTATGTGATATAGATCTCCAGCTTTTCTATCACACTTGTTACCCAAAACAACTTCATAGGGAGAAAAATAAAGCTGTTGTCATGGCTTAGATTAATGATGCAAATATGGTCAATGTAAGTTCTACCTAGTAACTAGAATATTTGTGCATAAGAGTTCTTGGCCTTTCATGATCACATGTTCAATGCTTTTTAATCCTGGGTACCTATGATCCATGACAATGTGTTCTACTGTAAACACTGTGACTATCTCCCAAGTAGAGAGAAACTAATATGCAGAACTTGTATCTCCAGAGTCCTTTCATTTTTTTTCATACAGATGTTCAAGACAACTTTAACTTTATGTGGAATGAATTGTTATCATAGTATCTTCCACAGTGTTGTTGAACTACTCCCCCATCAGTCATAAGTCTACAATTGAACATCTGATTATTCTATTTTAGAGTAAGGACCAACCTTCTACCATCTTGATGTTACCATATAAATGTACCCTATCAAGGATATCACCAAAGGGCTAAATACTCCATATTTTCCCACCTATGCTATGCTTTTTTATATAGATAAATTGAATAAACATCTCTAGAACACGAATCAAATTCCAAGTTCTGATCTTCCAAAGAAAAGGTATAATAGTCTAAACTCTAAAATCTAGAGGAAACTGCCAAGCTTTCAATTCTAATGACTCAACAAATAAGAGACCTCATTGTGAATGGGATTACTCAGATATGCATACTCATTTCCTTGATTCTGGCATGTTTCTTGAGACCATCTTGTTAGGTTAGCAGAGAGGCTTTCCTGTAATGTGGCCATGAACAAGAAGACCTGTGGAGTTCCTATGAAGACTTTCTAGATAACTTCTTAGGCTCTTTGGGTTCCTAATTTGTATTTAATTTGCTCATTTCAATAGTAACTATGTTTGTGACTGGAGACTTCCTGATAAGAAGGTCAATACTTGACAGGCCAGAGATACCACAACCACGAAGAACTCTGTGTATGTGTGTGTTTGTTCTAAGGATAGCTGCCAGGTAAGAGGTTGTTTTGATGTTCTGATTCTGATTTGACAAGTAATAAACAACTTTGGTCAAATACTACTATGGACATATCATTTTTGAGCTACTACAAAAGTCCAGAGACACACTGGAAGTCTGAAAGCCACAGCAGTGGGAAGTTATCTGCTATTGGGACTGAAGTGATATCATATTTGGTGGCTATTAAATAATCTTGGAGTCAAAAGTTCTGCTTGGAAGGATGGGACAGGGAAATTAAAGTTCAAGGCCAGCATGAGCTACATAGTTCTAATATTAATTCTTTTGTAAGTTAGGGAATCAGCATTTTAGTGCAGGGGTAAGATTTTGGTAACTATATGCTTAGATGCAGATTCATAAAGCAAAATAAAAAACCACCTGAAGAGCCAAATGTAAACTACCTGGAATATTTATACTTACCACTGCCTCTTCCTCTTTTGTGAGTTCCTTGTTTCTTTGTATGTGTGTGTGCTTTTGAAACTGAGCCTTGACTCTCATAGCTAAGTGTTTCATCACCATATGTATCAGAGGCTGCATAAAACAGGTAGAGATACATTAGTTCAACATATGAAAAAAATGTTTGAAATTTTGTATGTAGCTCATGTTTAGAATCTCAGTGCTCAGGAGGCAGACATGGGTGGGGGGAAGGTGTGATTCAAGGCCATC
>NC_034609.1:52040386-52080165 GCF_900095145.1 Mus pahari
TAATTTTAGTACAGAGTTGCACTTGGTGTACATATGTTCTTCCAGCCTTCTAGAAGCTGATGCAAGAGAACTGGTCTCTACTTTTCCCATTCAAATAGTGCAAAGTAATCTACAGTTTTTATGCTTGCAAGCAACTCCTTTTCTTGTAGACATACCTTGCTTCTTTGATGAAACATTGGCTTTTGTTGCTTCTTCATAGTATAGTGTATCTGATTCTTCCTCATGAGCTATATACAAAGAAACATTTTTGCAATAAGTAATAACTAGAATTATTATTATGAAGTCTCTATTTCACATTTAAAGAATTTGACATTTTTATTCTCTTGCCATTTTTTTTCAGAATTATAAATAAATGAGCACAAAGTGGTGTGAAAGTGGTACCTTTTTAGTGTATATAATGGTAAACTTTGTCAATTTATAGTTTATAGGTAAAATATAGTTATCATTCTTATTTTTATGTATTCTCAAGTGTATTGATATGTTTATATCCCAAAAGACAGCACTGGAACTCTTGAAGCTCAAGTTACAAGTAGTTGTGGGCCACTAGTTATCGCAACTGAGAAATGGTTTCAGGTCTTTTGGAAGAGCTGCAAGCACTCTTAACTGCACAGTCATCTCTCCATCTCCTATGTTTCTTAAGTTGCTTATATATTACAGATCACACAGGTTTCATAGGCAAAATAACAAACATGTATGTTCATGTTTATTCATTATTTAACTCTGTAATTGGAAATGAAAATATAAATGTTCAATCATGAAAAGTGAGTCTAAATAGGCATATTTTATAGCTTCTTCAAGAAAGTAGATATGTTATGGTCAATACACATAATGAAAACAACTGTATATAGAACTGAAAATGGGTTTAAAAGGTTCTCTGTATTTAGAGAATACACTTGTTGGAATGAGGTTGTATACTGCCTTTTAACCAAGGAAGAAAGGTAAACAATGAAGATAAAATGGAAAAATCACATATAGTTAGTTTTACCAAATAAAGTACACAGGAAGCATCAGAAAGCAGTACACATGTTTAGCTGCAAAATGGAACAGGGAATCCCTGGGTTTTTCCATACCTGTACATGTTTTTCATGTCTTAGTTCAGGAACCATGTGTATATTCCCAATATTTAAAAAATAAAATTAAACCACAAACATAAGGACATTTTGTGTTATGTCACCCCACAAAAGGCATAAAAACCCTCATAAAATCAGGTCACTGCACATGATAGATTCTAGCTAGTAACTATAAAATTATGAAATATTCAATATAAGGTACTGCCAAGAGGCAGCAATAATGAACACAGTATAATAAATGATAATTAATGCTTTTAGTTGGATAACATATGCAACATGCTTCTGGACATAATGTGGGACAGTGAATTCTTAAGGTAGTACATTGGTGGGCTCTCTAATAGGACCTTAAGGTCTACATGTAGGTCAAATGATGTCCCACATGTGACTTAATGAGGAACTCCATGGTTACATTTTCTCTGACAAGCAAAAGTTTCTTTGCTCAGCTCTTGAAATTGTTTAAAATAAATGAATAGATATATAGAAAGTGATATCACAAGTGCTCTGAGTACCCTGTGGAGTGGCTGATGATCAGTGTACCTGTTTAGGAACTAGCTTGTTATACACTGCCAATATACTCCAAGAGGCCATCAAAAGTTCTCAGAAGAGCTACCAACAATGGGAAAGTTCCCACTTTAGAGGAAGAACAGGACCCAAATCCCATTGATGACCTTGTCTGAATAGCAAATACTGCCCTAATGACCCATATATGGCCATCAAATGGACAATTATTGCCTACAAGACACAACTACCTAGAAGTCTTGTGAGATTCTAGACATGATGTCTCATTCATGGGATGGTTAACCACTGGTCTCCTTTGCTCCAACAGCTATAAAAGAGACCCAGCTATGGTAAGACACCTTCAGACATTACACTCTCATTTTTCCATGTGAAATCTTTACCACCACCTATCTATGTGTTACCAGAAACTTGTTTCCTTTGAGCAAACAATCAAGAAGTTGCTGGAAGCTTTCCAACAAGTTACAACCTGTCTTTCTACCAAGTGACACTGAAACCTACTGTTATTTGAGTTAAAGATTGCAGTCACATTTCTTCCCACTTATTTGAGATTGTGGCAAATGGTTATTAGCACAGGGCAGAGGTCCTTGCTGCAATTTTAAAAAATATAATATGCATGAAGGAGCTGAAAGGTAGGCCACACACTAAAAGTCAATTGCCGACTGGTTTCAGGGCTTTGGTTGACAGAATCAGAAATACCAGACAAAGAACACAAGCTCCTTTTCATGGTTCTCTAACTTAAGATATTTTAAGACAAAGTACAAATTTCTATAACATATATTTCAAAATTTTCTGGACAAATAAAAATGGTGTGATGAGTTTAATTCAAGATAATATAATGTTGTATAACTCTTATACTTACTAGGCAGTTTCCCAATCTTAGAACTTCTTTTTCTCTTTGATTTTCTTCTTGTGTCTGAGTGTTTGCCAAATTTTTTATCTTGCTCTTCACCTTCATCTACATAAAATATATTTATTTAAGATATATTTACTACAAACAAGAAAGCAAATACCTATATTTCAAATTTATAAAATGTAAACAACAACATTCTTCACCTCCCAAAAAAATGTTTAACTAGGTTAGTATAATGTAAGAAAATATTAAAGAGATCTAATGGGCATTATCAAATTCATGTCTTTAATTTATAAACATATTTTAACTTTTTGTCATAATTTCTAGCTTTGTTCTGTTTGTGCTTTTACAGTAATGCACATAAATAGTAGGAGAGTGGCGATGTATATGTACAAGATTATTATAGCAATTACAATATGGGAAATAGGTTAAACAAACTAGGGCATATACAGTATGGTATACTAAACACATCTGTAAAACAATGTATAGGCATTACTTGAAGGTAATGTTAAATGGGGAAAAAGTATGAAAAGGATCACTCATGTGCTATCCTCCATAAGAAAGAAGGGACTTGGGAAAATAAGTAAAGTGACTCATCTTTATAAAATAAAATACAGGAAAGGTATCAAAAAAAAAGTAGTTGGTTACCTGCACTGAAAGTAGGAAACAAAGCCAGGAGATTATTTTAGTTAAATATGACTTTCTACAGTTACTTTTAAAAACAGGTCCATTTTAGAAATTAAATAAAAACATCAAATACAATGTAAAAAGAAAAGTTGAAATGAAATAAAAATGGAAATAAAAACTCAAATAAATTAGTCTACTGGGGATGAGGAGAGAGACTAGTTCAAATAACTGGCCAATATATTGGGAATAAGGGAAGAATATACCACAAGCAAATCACAAAATCTTTCTGGAAGGGTTGCTTTTCCAGGGGTACAAACTAAACAACTTTGAAATAACTTGAGAGCTATGGGAGTGAACAAATTAGTGAATGTGTTGAATTTTCAGAGTTGGTTTCATACTGTGGAACTGTGAATAATTAGTTTCCAAAGAAGTAAACTAAAGCAGAGATGAACAAAAATTCTGGCATTTGAGGACAAAATATATTGGATAACTTATCAACATGGAAGAACTCAGATAACACAAGTTTCACAAGCCTTTCTGAAAATTTGACTATAGAATGAACTTCATAGACAATTGAAAGTAAATCAACAAAAGGAATGAGGGTAAACATTTAATGGACACCTTGTACAACTGACATTGAAATAAAGAAGGAGAAAGATGGGAACAGAAGTTGAAGAAAGAGGAAAGAGAGTAGGGGCATAATTTACAACAGCTTTATTCAATAATAATGCAACCTTTTTTAAAGTTCAGATTCCAGCAAAATGGCTGAGCATAAATCAACAGCACTAATCTCTTACCTCCCCCTTTTCCTAAAGTAAGAACCATAGCAGTCATTGTGTAGTCATACGAATGACAGAGGGCGAGCATTGGAGCCCAACAGTTATAAAAATGGAAACCTTACAACATGTAGAAACCCAGAGCATAAACGGGGAAACAAAACATCCTACCTGCTCCATATACCCAGCAGGAGACACACGCAAATGAGAAGAATGGATCAAACATTATTAATAAAGTACCAAATCTTACAATACTTAAGAGAGGAGGAATATGCTAATCAGACAGAATAAAACTAACAAAGTGACATTTTATTTCATTGCTTTCCTTAATAATTCTGACTATAAGTAATCATAATTATCAAGTTAAAATATATAGACTGGATAAATGGATTAAAAACAATATGCTGCCTACAAGACAACTAACTAATAAGGATATATAGAATAACAGTAAAAATATGGGAAATTATATTCTAAGAAATCAGAATCAGAAAACAATCATGAGTAGCTATCCTCATCTGAAAAAACAGACTCTAAGCCAGAAACAGAATAATAAATTTCACTATATAATGACTAAGGGATTAATTCATATGAAATATGACTGCTATCAATCTACATGCCTCTAGAATCAGAATATCTAATTTTATAAAATGAACATTGTTTGCTTAAAGGGAGAGACAGGCTACAGTACAATCACAGGAGGATTTCAATATTATACTCTCACTAATTGGAAGAAAATATATAAATAAATCCTAACAGACAATCACTGAAGATACACCATAGCTAAACTACCTTTTTATTTTATAGATAAAATAAACTTATCAAAGTTTGCAGAACATTGCTTACAACAGCTTTGGAATATAATTAATTTTGTCTGCACATAGAGCTCTCTCTAGAAGTGACCATATATCACTGCACAAAACTAATCTTAACAAATTTAAAAAAATAGGTCTTTGTGGTTTGTATCTTCACAATGGAATCAAACTAGACTCTACAGCAAGAGGAACCTTATAAGTTCTGAGAACAAATAATAACAAAACAACATACTTTTAAATAAACAAGTAAGACATTGAGGAAATTAGAAGGGTATAGAGAGAATCGTTCATAAGCATCACCTGTCAATATAAAAGCCAATGACCAATGAGCTGAGACAGAAAATATTATGTGGGACATTGAGAGGAACAAAGAAGATTCTGGGTAATAGAGGTAAAGGAGAGAGATGGGGAGAGACACAAGAGATGATGGGAGTTGAGCTGTGGAGAGAGATGCAAACTGGCAGGAAGATGCTGAGGAGACACAAAGGAAAAAGTGGCCCAGGACTAAAGGAGAGGTAACTAACCACAGGGTATAAATGAAATAGTTTAAATAGGTTAGATAAGTTACAAGCTAGTCTGGGAATGAGCCAAAGATTATGGCCTAGGCATTTAAAAATTTAGTCTCAGAATTGTCATTCTGGGATCCATGGCAAAAAAAATTAAAATTATTTTTACAAAGTGGTAAAAATTGTAGTCTTTGATTTTTCAAAACCTACTTTAATATGGGTTCTTAAATCCTTCAACCTCCCCTTTAGTCCACAAACCACAAGAGAGATAGTGGAAAAGAAAGGTTAATAGGAAATAGGGGGTTGGGGACCTGTTTAGAAATAGTTCTTTGGGGTTATTCAAATCTTCATTGTCAGCAGTCCAGTCTTCCAGCAAAATACCAACACAGCAGTTTTAGTTCAGTCTATTCGGCAATCACCATTCATTAATCAACAATGGCAGTTCAATCCAGAAGAAATTATGTGGCTACACCAATTGGCCTGAGTCCACAGAGGCAGTAGGAAGACACAAGAATGTCACAAAAAGTTACTCTCTACAAAGTCTTGACAAGCAAAGACTAGTGAGCAAGGCGAAACAATTTCATAGCCCCCCTCTACTGTCTGTGGGTCATATTTACATTCTTTCTAAACATTATGAGCCCTCTCATATGTCTGCTTCAGCAAAACATTCTTTCATGTGTCTGCTTCAACATTCTTTCACATGCAAAATATCCTTTTACCTGTGTGTCCCAGCAAAACGCCATTTGACATAACTGAGTTTCCAAAGAAACCAGAAATCTCCACTTTAGAAAGGAAACTTTAAAAATCCTTCAAAACTAAAGAAAATGGGAATACAATGTTCCCAGGCCTGTAATGGAGAGCAAGAGCAGTCCCAAGTGGAGCAATTATACCAACAAACAGAATTGCTTTAAATAAATGGCCCTAATTCTCAGAAAGTGGAGAACAAGGTAAACCCAGATCAGGAGAAAGAAAGAGATTGCCATAAATAATAGAGCTAAAATAAATGACTCCAAAAGAGTGTATGTATATATACAAACAGGTATGTGGGTAAAAATCTAGATAAAAGCAGAACAAGAGATAAGACAGTTGGATTATGAGACAGATTCGGGATGGGGCATTGGGCAAAAGACAGGTAACATGAGAGAAGAAATTTGAAATGTAAATAAAGAAAATATCTAATAAAAATGGGAAAGAAAATAATCAAGAGTGGAGGACAGGAGAAGCAGGGGGAAGTAAGAAAACTCTAGAGATGCTCAGGACTCAGAGGGAGGGATCTTAGATGAAATGCCCAACAGAGGGGAGAGGGAACTTGTAGAAGCTACCTCCAGTAGAAAGACAGGGCATCAAGTGGAGGGATGGGGTTGTCATCCCACAGTCAAAAACTCTGATCCTGAATTGTCCCTATCTAAAAGAACTACAGGGACAAAAGACTGAGGAAAAGGAGGTCTAGTGACCAGCCCAAATTGGGATCCAATTCAAGGGAAGGATCCAAGGCCTGACACAATTACTGTTGCTATGGTGACTTACAGACAGAATCCTAGGATGAAGACCATCCAAGAGGCCGGAAAAAGTCAGATGCAGATACTTACACCCAAGCAATCGATAGAAGCTGGGGACTCCTGTGGCTGAATTAGAGAAAGGCTGGAAGAAGCTGAGGAGGAGGGCGACTCCATAGGAAGACCAGCAGTTTCAACTAACCTAGATCCCGAAGATCTCTCAGACACTGAGCTACCAATCAGGCAGTATACACTAGTTGATATGAGGCCCCCAACATATATACAACAGAGGACTGCTTGGTTTGGCCTCAGTGAGAGAAGAAGCACCTAACTCTCGATAGACTTGAGGCCCCAAGGAGTGGGAGGTCTGGTGGGGTGGGAGTGTTGGAGACATCTTCTTAGAGACAGGGGAGGAGGAATGGGATGAGGAAATGTTGGAAAGTGGACCTGGATAGAGATAATGACTGGACTATAAAAAAAGATTAAATAATAATAAAAAAGACAAACACACACACACACACACACACACACACACACACACACACACACACGGAAACTCTTAAATAAGAACAACAACAGTACAAAGTATTTCTGACCCCCCAAAAATGTGATAAGGGGTCATTGGTTAAGTTCAGGATTAACTTAATATCAATTAAGGAGTTGATAGAGTGAATATGTTCAAAATACATTGTACAGAATCCTCAAAGAATAAATAAAATGTTATAAATACTACAAATCCATTACAAAATAATAATGAATTGACATTAAAAGAGCAACAACAGATACAGTGGAGTAAATAATGAACCTTGAAATAAAACCACATGCCTATTACTAAGTGATAGTCTCCAAAGGTGCTAAAAATCCACACTGAAAAAAAAATCCATAATTTAATAAGTGGTGCTGGGAGACTTAAAACAAAAAATGCTGAGGAAGACAGGAAACAACTTTTACATATTGATACAAGTAATGGTCTTTGCAATAAGATACCAATATCATAGTAAGCAAAACAAAGTTGACATGTGGGATCCTACCAAACTCACAAACCTTATAGGAAAGTAAACAATCATCAGAGTGAAAAAGCAGCCTACAGAAAGGGAGAAACTCTTTTCCAGCTGTCAGTTAATAGCCAAGATATGTAAAAACATAAAAGATCTTAACACCAAAAAATTGAAGAATTCAATTTGAAAAGGCTACTATAGACATGTTAAAAGAAGTACAAATAGTCAGTACATGAACACACTCTGTAACATTAATAATCAGGGTAATACAAATCAAAACCATTATGAGATGTAAGTCTGGATGGTTATTATAAAACAGACACTGCTGAGAATCTGAAGAAAAGAACCCTTGTACACTGTTGATGAGGAAATAAATTAGTCTACCCCCCCCATGGGAAATGGTATAAAGTACCCTCAGAAAGTTGTAAGTAGAACCATATAATCCAATTATTTTACTCTACATTATCTACTCAAATGAAACAATCAGTGTACAAAACACTGATTTGGACATGTTTATTATGGATAAGTTAAAGAACCAGCATAGGAAACTGTCATCACTGATTGACAATACAGATGGATAAAGGCTATATGGTGTATATACCCAATAGGAAAAACTATTAAAATATAAATATGGAATTTGGCCCTTTGCAGAAAAAAAATATACAACTGGGGGACAACATGCCCAGTAAATAAGCTAAGCACAGAAAGACTGTGTTATAAATACTACATGTTATTTCATGGGTAGAAACTAAGAAAGAAATGACTAGAAAGTAGAAGAGGGATTTCTATGGGTTGGGAAGAAAACAGAGCTGTGTGACAAGAGTAGAAGGTAGATGGATATCAATGCATGTATAAAACTATCATGTGATAATCATATAACAAAAATAAAAATGGGAGAAAATAAAGAGGTAATATTAGAATATCTGACTGTCCAATAGTGATAATATTAAAATTGGGTTTTTATAATGTTGTACATGTATTTTTGAATAAACCAAACAATAACATTAAGTATGAAAATTACAACAGTGTTTTTACTGACAGAATGAAGGGATAATCTATTACTACATGAAAACATGGACAATTTTGTATTTCTATGAGTGTTTCCCTTTTTAAAAAGTTTTACATTGTGTGTCTATGCATGTTCATGTGTTTGTACATGTGAGGGGCCAAGCAATAGTGGTTACACTGTATTTATACACAGCCTAAATGTAAACTATTTACATTGAAAGAAAACATGTAAAAATGACACATTATGAATGTACTGATGAATAAATCAGGCTGGAAATAGATTAGCAGTAGATTGCCTATCACATCTGAGACCTTAGGTTCAGCAATCTTCTCCAAAAGGGATAAATATAACACAGTTCCAAAAAAGAATAAATATGACATAGTTCCATTAATATCAGAAAGAGAAAATGATGAACTTGCCAGAAATAATAGTGTCTTAGTCAAGGTTTCTATTCCTGCACAAACATCATGACCAGTTAGCAGTTGGGGGGGAAAGGGTTTATTCAGCTTACATTTCCATACTCCTGTTCATCACCAAGGAAGTCAGAACTGGAACTCAAGCAGGTCAGGAAGCAGGAGCTGATGCAAAGGCCATGGAGGGATGTTCTTTATTGGCTTGCTTCCCCTGGCTTGCTCAGCCTGCTCTCTTATAGAGCAAGACTACCAGCCCAGAGATGGCACCACCCACAAGGGGACCTCCCCCCTTGATCACTAATTGAGAAAATGTCTTACAGCTGGATCTCGTGGAGGCATTTCCCCAACTGAAGCTCCTTTCTCTGCAATAACTCCAGCTTGTGTCAAGTTGACACAAAACTACCCAGTACAATTGACCCCTTGTCAACTTGACACACAAACACATCACTAGTAAGCCTCAACCCTTAGTTCTTACTCATCCCCAAGATCTAAATAACTTTAAAAGTCCCACAGTCTTTACTTATTAAAAGTTCAATCCTTTTAAAATATCCAGTATTTTTTAAAACTCAAAGTACTTTAAAATTCAAAGTCTCTTAACTGTGGGCTTCACTAAAAAACTTCCTTCAAGAGGGAAAAATATCAGGGCACAGTCACAATCAAAAGCAAAAATCAATCTCCAACCATCCAAGGTCTGGGCTCTTCCAAGGGCTTGGGTCACTTCTCCAGTCATGCCCTTTGTAGAACACACGCTATCTTCTAGGCTCCAGCCACCTGTACTCCACTGCTGCTGCTATTCTTGGTAGTCATCTCATGGTACTGGCATCTCCAAAATGCTGCTGTCTTCTACTGTAACTTGGCTTCAACAATAGCCTTTCATAGGCTCTCTTCACGGTGCCAAGCCTCAACTTATGTGCATGACCCCTTCAGTCCTGGGCCATCATTTGCAACTGAGGCTGCACCTTCACCAATGGCGTTCCATGGCCTTTCACAGTGCTGAGCCTTAGCTGTTCTGTGTGACCCCTTCATTCCTTCAAAACCAGTAACACCTGGGTAACTCTTACACATTACTAAGTCCAGCCACAGCACAAGGTACAACCATGGCTATCTCTGGAACACAGCCTCTGTGCTCTCAGAAAACACTTCTCAGAAGATATCACCTCAGTGAAGCTGGTATCTTCTTAATCACTGCTAATTTCTTAGCTCCAGCTAACCAGCATCAATAGTCCCAGTAATACAAAGGTTTCACTCCACTAGTTCTGGTATCTTGTTAATCACAGCTGATTCTTCAGCCCCAGCTAACCAGAACCACAGAATCTTCACAATCAAAGTAACAACGGCCCTGAAAAGAGTCTTTAATCTTCCCTCTGAAATTTCACAAGCCAGGCCTCCATCTTCTGCTCTGTCTTCAAAGCTCCTACACATCATAACACTGAATAGATCTTCTAGCCCAGAGTTCCAAAGTCCTTCCACAGTCCTTCCCAAAACATGGTCAGGTTGCCACAGGAATACCCCACTATGCTGGTACCAATTTGTCTTAGTCAGGGTTTCTATTCCTGCACAAACATCATGACCAAGAAGCAGTTGGGGAGGAAAGAATTTATTTTTACATTTCCATACTGCTGTCCATCACTAAGGAAGTCAGGATTGGGACTCAAGCAGGTCAGGAAGCAGGAGTTGGTGCAAAGGCCATGGAGGGATGTTCTTTACTGGCTTGCTTCCCCTGGCTTGCTCAGCCTGCTCTCTTATAGAGCCAAGACTACCAGCCCAGAGATGGCACCACCCACAAGGGGACCTCCCCCCTTGATCACTAATTGAGAAAATGCCTTATAGCTGGATCTCACTACTCAATACATATGGGTATTCTTTTATAGTATGTACCAATAATATAAGAAGCATTCTAAACTGAATAGAACTATAAGAAGAAATGTATAAACAAATAAAAGTACAAGAATATGTATCTTACAGTTAATATTAAAACTAGCACAAAATCTAAGGCAATAAAGACAAAGTAAATTAATCAGGACAGTTTAATTGGAATTTCTAAAAGAGCAAGGGGATGCATGCTCATGAAGCAACCTGCTCAAAACAAATAATACAATTATATTCACTATAATTTTTTTCTAGAAGTTCTTGGCAGCTGACACAATAGTTTTTAATTTACTCTTCCCCATACTTGGGGCTACAAGAAAAAGGCTTAGAAAGCTCTGAATTGAAGCCATTCCTGTTATAGAAATACTAAATTCATAACATATATTAATTATTCAGTGCAATTTTGTTTCATTTTTCAGGCATGAGGAATTCCATACTCTATGACAATAAGCTAATAAAGATGATCTTCCTGGATGATAAACATTATGCTACTTTTCAAATACTCAGGTCGATAATATATTCTCTAGTTTTCTTAGACTATTAAGACAAGATTATCAAAATTTAAAAGTTTAAAATATTTATCATTTGTTGGAAGTTTCCTCTGCACCACTAACATAGTAGCATATACCCTAAAACGATGAAGTGGATAGGAGTGAGCAAGATTTATTCCCTGTGAAGGGTGTCAGTGACCTTTTCCTTAATGTATCCCAGGCTACTTTCTGAGACCACCTGGAGGAAAGGCAATATAGGACAATAGGAGGGTTGGGAGATGTACCACGGAGCTCCATCCCATTTCTTGACTCCCCTATGTGGTTTTCCCATTCAGGCACAGTGCCCCAGGAGTTCCAGGCATCAAGTTCATCACCGAGAAAACACACAGCAAGGCTGTCCATGGCTGTTCAGTAAAGCACAAGCAGACTGGCAGGCAAGCCCTCTACTTAGGCAATTAAACCTCCTAAGGTTATGGAATACTATCTGGGAAGGAACTGGTCAGGCTGACAAGACCATAGATAATCTTGCCGGGAGCCAGGAGAACAGGCAAGATTCAGGATATCAGAGCTCTAGGCTGCTGTTTGGAAGACTATTCAAATAAAGCCACCAGAAAATTCAAAGTAAGAAATTTTTTACTTATAATAAGTAAAATTAAATGCACTGGAAGTCAGGCCTAGTGGCACAGGCCTCAAATCTCATAGCTTTAGAAGCTGAAGCAGGAGGATTGGGACCATAAGGCTAGCCTGGGCTACCTAGGGAGATATGCCCTCAAAAGGGAAAAATGGCATCCAGATGAGCTAACTTGTTGGACATTAGTCCCAGCTAATTTCAGCCTGTCCTAAACACATTAGCTCAGGGTTAGGCAAATTTGCCTAACACAAAAAAGCCTATTTTATATTAAAGTGAATAAACTTGTTTGCAAAAGAAATATATTTGTTAATATATCCCTAAGGGAGAATATATGATGTTATAAAACTATACAGCATTAAAAGACAATAGCAAAACTAGGTAAAAAGTCAAGACATAAAGAATATGCTATACTTAAACTTCAAAATAAGAAGTAGCTAAATTAAATGTGGTTATGATTACTAATTAAAATATAGTTAATTGTATTTGAAAAAAGACCCATTATCATATGCATTGTAAAAATTATGTGGAAAAGACATAAATGTGAAGAAAGATTATATTGCTCAGAAGGAAAGTGAGGTATTATAAATACATAGACTGAAAAAAAGTAGAACTTCATAAACAGAAGAAATAATAGTTTTTCTTATTTTTCTTTTTTTATTGGTTATTTTATTTATTTACATTTCAAATGTTATCCCCATTTCTGGTTTCCCCTCTGCAAACCCCTTATCCCATCCCTCCTCCCCCTACTTCCATGAGGGAGCTCCCCTGCCCACCCACCCACTCCCGTCTTACCACCCTAGCATTCCCCTATGTTGGGGCAAATTCTAACAAATGTATAACCACAGAAGTGATATGGCAGTGTCTTTTATTAGGACTAAAGTAAGTTTCTGTACATCAGGGCTAGTAGAAAAATTAAAACTGAATATAGTAACTACTGGTAAATCATTAATAAAAAATAAGTAGGAATGAATTACATTACAAAATAAAAAGCTAATATAATTATCAATGTAACTATAAAAGGAGGGATAGAACTATCCTGAATTCAGTTGAAAACATCTTTATAATATTTTAATAATTACTTACTAAGCACATCATCATAATTGGTGGCCGCAAGATTCTCCATTTCAGATTGTGTTCTTGAAATTAAACTCATGGTATCAATTGGTTCTGCAGTGATATAAATTGCTAAAGAGAAATAGAATTATGATGAAACTTCTGGTAGGCAAAATCCATCTTACTTGTGCACCACTACAGGTAGAGAAGTACAAAGCTAAATTTATAAACTATGCAACAAAAAACAAAACAAAACAAAACAAAACAAAACAAAATGTGAAACTGAAGTGGGAAATGTGTGTGGAGAGCAATCTGCAGAGTGCTCACTAACCATTCAAATAGTTGCCAAAAGGTGCCAGAGCTTGCATTTTATAGTTCTTTGGGTATTTTAAAGTGTATATATTTAGATGAATAGAGGTGAGGGTGGGTATGCTAGGGATGAAAGGAAGACAGTAGAGCAGAGGAGAGAGAAAGGTAACAAAATACTGTCTGTCTATGTATCAACTATCTATTCATGTATTTGAAACTCTTGAAGAATGAAATTTAGAAGTTATTACAATAAAGCTATAAAATACATCCTCATATAAGTAATAATTATCCAAGGGAAAGTGTCTTGGAGTTGTGTTTAGCTTATAATAATCTAGTCAAAGTTCTCTGTGACTATGCTCACATTTGTATCTTCCTATATCTGTGACTTGCTCCATTGTAGGTGCCTCATCTTCTGGCAGCAAATCATCATCTTCATCTGAACTTTCACTTGGTATCTCCAAAGCACCTACATAAAAACAATCATTCAGTTTACTAAACAGAAAATTCTATCTATTTTGAGTATTTAGATTTCAAGTGTAAAAAAAAAATGGCAGCATCAATTTCTCTAACCTTAAATGTAAACAGCTCACATACTAAGTCTGACATGACCATTCTTTGACCATTTGTAGCCAACTGAGAAATACTGACATGACAGGGATGTTACATATATGAAATCTCAACAAGACAGCAGCATAAACAATAGTAGCACAATAGCCACAACAGTTGACATGCCGATGTGGATCAGGCAAACTTCACAAGGCTTCAACTCTAGATAAAGAGCTACAGGCAATTAATGGCTCCTGAGAGAGGAAGAACCAGTTTTGTTTGTTTGTTTCTTTGTTTGTGTGTGTTGCTTGTGTGTGTGTGTGTGTGTGTTTATGAAGGAGGTAAAAGATCTGTATGACAAAAACTTCTAGTCTCTGAAGAAAGAAATTGAAGATGATCTCAAAAAATGGAAAGATCTCCCATGCTCATGGATCGGCAGGNTTAATATANTAAAAATGGCTATCCTGCCGAAAGCAATCTACAGATTCAATGCAATCCCATCAAAATTCCAACTCAATTCTTCACTGAATTAGAAATGGCAATTTGCAAATTCGTCTGGAATAATAAAAAACCTAGGATAGCAAAAACTATTCTCAACAATAAAAGAACCTCTGGGGGAATCACCATGCCTGACCTCAAGCTGTACTACAGAGCAATTGTGATAAAAACTGCATGGTACTGGTACAGTGACAGACAGGTAGATCAATGGAACAGAATTGAAGACCCAGAAATGAACCCACACACATATGGTTACCTAATCTTTGACAACGGAGCTAAAACCATCCAGTGGAAAAAAGACAGCATTTTCAACAAATGGTGCTGGCACAACTGGCTGTTAGCATGCAGAAGAATACGAATTGATCCATTCTTATCTCCTTGTAGAAAGCTCAAGTCTAAGTGGATCAAAGACCTCCACATAAAACCAGAGACACTGAAATATATAGAGGAGAAAGTGGGGAAAAGCCTTGAAGAAATGGGCACAGGGGAAAAATTCCTTAACAGAACAGCAATGGCCTGTGCTGTAAGATCAAGAATCAACAAATGGGACCTCAAAAAACTGCAAAGCTTCTGTAAGGCAAAAGATACTGTCAATAAGACAAAGAGGCCACCAACAGATTGGGAAAGAATTTTTACCAATCCTAAATCTGATAGGGGACTAATATCCAATATATACAAAGAGCTCAAGAAGCTGGACTCCAAAAATTCAAATAACCCCATTAAAAAATGGGGTACAGAGCTAAACAAAGAATTCTCAACTGAGGAGTACCGAAGGGCTGAGAAGCACTTGAAAAAATGTTCAACATCCTTAATCATCAGGGAAATGCAAATCAAAACAACCCTGAAATTTCACCTCACACCAGTCAGAATGGCTAAGATTAAAAAATTCAGGGGACAGCAGATGCTGGTGAGGATGTGGAGAAAGAGGAACACTCCTCCATTGCTGGTGGGATTGCAAGCTTGTACAACCACTCTGGAAATCAGTCTGGCAGTTCCTCAGAAAACTGGACATAGTACTACTGGAAGATCCAGCAATACCTCTTTTAGGTATATACCCAGAAGATAGATGTTCCAACTGGTAATAAGGACACATGCTCCACTATGTTCATAGCTGCCTTATTTATAATAGCCAGAAGCTAGAAAGAACCCACATGTCCCTCAACAGAGGAATGGATACAGAAAATATGGTATATTTACACAATGGAGTACTACTCAGCTATTAAAAACAATGAATTTATGAAATTCTTAGTCAAATGGATGGATCTGGAGGATATCATCCTGAATGAAATAACCCAATCACAAAAGAACTCACTTGATATGCACTCACTGATAAGTGGATATTAGCCCAGAAACCTAGAATATCCAAGATACAATCTCCAAAACACAAGAAAATCAAGAATAAGGAAAACCAACACGTGGATACTTCATTCCTCCCTAAAATAGGGAATAAAATACCCATGAAAGAAGTGCAGAGACAAAGTTTGGAGTTAAGATGAAAGGATGGACTGCTTGTGGACGTTGTACATCGTGGTGCGCACTAGGCTCCGCACCACGATGTACAACGTCCACAAGCAGAAGTGGATAAATTGGGCGATCCCAGAATAAAGAGCTAGAGCTGAGGAAGAGCTGAGGAGAAGCTGAGAAGCAGAGGGGAGAAGCTGAACTGCTGTAAAGAGCTGGGGTGAGCTGTAGAGAGAATAAAGGAAGCTGTAGCCGGAAACTGTGAAAGCTGCTCAAACCCTGCCTTGGCGTATGTGTCGTCTTTGCCCCACCTCTGCAGGATGGAGGTCGGAGGCGCGCAACACTATGCCAATGCCTGGTAAATATAGAAGTGG
The DNA here is from genome assembly GCF_900095145.1 of Mus pahari. Taxonomy (NCBI): domain Eukaryota; kingdom Metazoa; phylum Chordata; class Mammalia; order Rodentia; family Muridae; genus Mus; species Mus pahari. The sequence continues at coordinate 52,056,695 of NC_034609.1, forward strand.
ATACCCACAGTCATCTATAGGATAGAACACAGAGACCTCAATGGAGGAACTAGAGAAATTACCCAAGGAATGAAGGGGTCTGCAACCCTATAGGTGAAACAATAATATGAACTAATCAGTACCCTCAGAGCTCGTGTCTCTAGCTGCATATATAGCAGAAGATGGCCTAGTCAGCCATCGTTGGGAAGAGATGCCACTTGGTCTTGCAAACTTTATATGCCCCATACAGGGGAACGCCAGGGCCAAGAAGTGGGAGTGGGTGGGCAGGGGAGCAGGGTGGGGGGAGGGTATAGGGGACTTTCGGGATAGTATTTGAAATGTAAATGAAGAAAATATCTAATAAAATAAGTTTTTAAAAAAAAGACTATAAGAGACCACAAACAGACAAAAAGGAAACAATGATACACTGAAGGATGAAGTTGGAGGATTCACAATCCCCATTTGAAATTTCTCCCAAAACAACATGATTAAATGTAATACAGCTCTGGCAGAAATACAGACTTGTACAACAGAATAGAAGAATAGAATCAATCACACAGAAGATTGATTCATTTTTTAAAAAACCACAATCCTAATACAATTCAGTGGAGAAAGAGCACGTCCTTCATAAATTGGTTTAGTTCTAGAAAATTAGGCAAACATGTTAATCTTCATTGCTTCAGCAAGGCTAATTCTACCTCAAAACCATGGTGGATCTCTAAAACACAGTCCTTTACTGGGCTTTGGAATACACAAAAATGCATCCATGATTATCTTGTACACTTTCACAACTTTAGCTTTTTAGGGGATAGTGGTGGTATTTTGTAACAGAATATTCTAACATGAAAAGCTGGTGTCAACCAGGGTAGCTGTGCACTATTCTGGTTGCTTCTGCCCCCTTGTTAACATGTACTTTTACTCCTCCTGATGCATGATCCCAACAGTTGTCCTTTATCACTAAGATCCTTGGTTTGGTATATCACTATTGAGCTTTACTCCTCTCAACAGAGTTAAAATGTTGTATTTAAAAATTGGTCCTGGGACAAATTGATTTCCACATACAAAAGAAAGGGTTGGACCTCATATCATATCTGTTCTTGCAGAGGAGCAGAGCTGGTTCCCAACAGTGACAAAGTGCTGCAAACAACTTCTTGTATCCTGAACACCAGGAGATTAGTCTGTCTTCCAGAATCCACAGGAACACCCACACAGGCACACATATATGTGTATATGTGTGCGCACGCGCGCGCGCGCACACACACACACACACACACACACACCACAAGCACATACAAAAACACTAAAAATCGAATCTCAAGAAAGAAAACGTGAAGAATTGTCAGTGAGAACAACAAAAGTGTAAGAAACAAAAGAAATACATAAAAACTGACCTTCACAAAATTGAATCTTTTGTGAACTTAAGAACATTATCCCAAAACTGGAACAACACCCAAGATGGGAGAAAATGTAGGCAAATCAATCATGTCATACAGTTTTAATATTCATGATATTAAAGAAAATCATTTAAGCTAAGAAATAGGAAAGATAACACAATTAGATAAAAGACCAAGGATCTGGTAGATACTACTCCAGAAAACATACAATAATCATCAAGTTTGTGGAAAGAAAGGAAGTTTCACATGTTGAAGGACAGATACTATATGAGTGACAGCACAGAAAGGAGACCCAGGATTACCAGACATGGGAAGGGAGAGCTATTGCTTTGTAGCCATGAAATGCCATGGAGATAAATATCATGATGGTCACACAACACTGTGAGTGTACTTAATGGCATTGAATTGAATTAAGTAAGTTCAAACCAACTTCTTTAGAATCATAACCAACACGGGACTCCTGACCATGTCTGAGTATCCCACTGCCACCGGGGATATGCAGAGGCACTTCCACTAAGAAGCACAGCAGTGATGCTGCCATACCTTATAGCTCAACAATTTCACTTTACTTGGAAAGTTAAGGCCAGACAATGCAATATAAGTGGGATATTAAAGACATGCATAAAAAATAGCTTTATCCTTGTTTTATACATATTATGTACCAACAAATTCTCAAAGAACCTAGCAGAATACTAATTATTCAATACCAGAAATCGTTATCTCTTTTGATATACCCAGGTGGATTTCTGATGCACTAAGAGCTTGATGCTAAATCTATTCTCAGTTCAGGCAAAGCTGTCATTGTGTAGTTTTAGTTGAAATGGAGTCTGGGTAATGAGAATATGTCAATACTTCTGACATAAATCCAGTGAGCATATGTCTTACTTGGGACTAAGTGATGCTTGTATTTAACAAGGTTCTTATTCATAGGGAGACACAAACCTTCATATTTCATGTTATATAACAGAAAATCTTTTTTTTTTTTTTACCTTCAATGTCTTCTGCTTCTGATTGTTCTGATGCTTCAGCCTTAACGACAGAAATTGTAGTAAATACAAATAATGTACATCAAAGCTCTATTTAATTTATTCTTTTGTCAGGAAGCTTTTCACCCTAATCTGCATTCTCATTACAAAAATGTTTGCATTTTCATTGCTGCCTGAACTCATTAAATAAAAGGTTGTGAATAATATGATGAAGATCTGAGCTACATTTGGGGACACTAAGCATACTAAAATGGGCAGGCAGTCAAAGTAACATTACAGTTCTTGATTAAAATTCCATTTTAGCCTGCTTAATTCTTTAGACAAAGCCTAATGGCTTACAGAATTCTTTCCATAAGCCTACTTTAGTAACATTCATGATAAAAACACATTGTGGAAATATGTCACATGCACATGGACTGTTTAGCCTTTCTTTATCCCAGAAGTTTTGGCGCCAAAAATGTCCTAACTAAATACTTTTCTAAGTAAAGTAGTTTTCATAGTTTTCCAGGTTTTAAGAGTATATAAAATCATTCAAAGTGATTATGGTTTCTTAGTCAAACCTTTTTACACTATAAAAATTGCTGAATTTTGTATAAAAACTAAAAATTTCCCTCATCCCATAAATTACACATTTTAACTCATCATTAAATCAAGGAACATTCTGTCAATCCCAATCAGAATGTTTTACATGTTAAAATTTTTAGACTTCTCAAATATTATTTCCAACATTGTAAATATAAACCAGTTGTATTAAAAACACATTTGTTATTCCCTCAATAAGGAAATATTGATAAGGTTTTAGTCAGAACTATTCAAAACACAAAAAGAATCTAGTAATTTTCAATAAACTGTACCATGCCTTTACCATTTCTTCATTTGGCTGGGATGAGGTTGATTCTCGGTGCTCTTCTATTAACGGCATTGCTGTAAATGACTTAAAGCTCCCTGGTGGGAAATCCTCTACAGCTGAAGGAGCTATATCAGCACGTTGTTTCTTCTTCGGTCTTTAGAATTACAAAATGTCTAGTATTAGATTAGGTGGAGAATGTTGGACTTGTAACTGAAGAATCATTATTGACAAAGATATTAGGCAAGCAATTTTAAATATAATGCATCAACTAATCAAAGGTAATTCAGATACAAAATTGATGCCATACAAGTCAAAGATGGTAATGCATCCTGAAAGATTTAAAATGAAGACACAGAAGTGCATTTAAAATATTGCAGTAACCCTATAGGAGGATCAACAATATGAACTAACCAGTACCCCCACAGAACTGTGTCTCTAGTTGCATGTATAGCAGAGGATTGCCTAGTCGGCCATCAATGGGAGGAGAGGCCCTTGGTCTTGTGAACATCATATGCCCCAATACAGGGGAATGCCAGGGCCAGGAAGCGGGAGTGGGTGGGTTGGGGAGCAGGGCGGGGAGAGGGTATAGGGGACTTTGGGGATAACATTTGAAATGTGAATGAAGAAAATATCTAATAAAAATGTATTAAAAATAAAATAAAATATTGAAGTACTTTTTCATGATAATAGGGCATAGAACAAGCAGCCTTGGCTAGCCAAAGCTGAATGTAGGATAGTCTGGAGGATATTGTTTAGTCATACTTACTTGAAAAACATCATTACAATTTCATTTCAGAGGGGAATAAAAATTTTCCCAGAAAATTTTAACATTAATTTTTTTTTCGCTAAGTCAACTCCAAGTCCAGACTTAGCTGTTTCTTGAAGTAAGATTTTCTTTCAAGGCAAGAAATCAGCTTTTCTTTCCCACCACAAGGCATGAGATTGGCGCTTCAGTTTCCAGAACCAGGATGGCCACAGAGCACTTCTGCTTGCATACTCCCAGTTTATGCATCTACCAGTATTCAACATCAGGTAATAATGTAAATAGTGTAAGTATCTAAATTTTCTAAAAAACCCAACAAAACCTTCCACCTCATTAGGGGACATCACTAATCATTTGTCTTTAAGCAGTCTTAACCAAGTTCTGATAATTTATCTTAATCAGACAATACTTTGGTTGAAATAATTACATAATGCTTGTTACAAAGTCTCTAAAATAATTCAGTACAGTGGATAAGAAATTTCCAAGGACAGATTTCTGTAGTGAAGTTATAAAGCAGGCTCTAATATTACAGAGAATGAGTGGCTTCCTCTTCCAAATTGACAAGGGTAAAACTTCACTCTCAAACATGACTTACTAGTTTTTTCTGGTATTTAAAATGACTAATTATAAAATACATATAGTGGTGATTTTAAAGGCTCATAGTGGATAACTATTGTCATGGGTTGTTGAAACATAAGAATGGTTCACGTGCACACTGTGAACTGATGGTTACTTATAATTCCCTTGCTGCTGTAGTATAGACCACCCTTTGCACTATTAATGTTTGCATACAGCTGTAAGAAGAGAATGTGATATTCCTAAAAATTTTGATGCAAGGGTTTGATTTGGAGGCATCAGTTGATTTAAGCAGGGAAATCATCTTGTATAACATACACATTCTGGTGTGAAGCTCATTTATAAGCATTTTCTTACACTCTGGAATTGCCCACTTCTCATCTCCTGTACTCATAAATGACCACTAAGGAATGTGTGCTAGAAAGGTCACGAGAGAAAAAAATACTAAATGAATGCTGTCGGTGGTAGATTTCATCTGAGATGTGGAGACAGGAATGTTTTCAAAAGCCTTTCGGTGATCCACGAAGGAGGAGGTGAAAAGATTTTGGGAAGTAGTGTAGACTCATAACTACAATAACAATAAAAATATGATGAAAGTGATGTGCCCCATCTCTGTATAGTTTATATCTTTTTTTTTTTTTTTTCGAGACAGGGTTTCTCTGTGTAGCCCTGGCTATCTTGGAACTCACTTTGTAGACCAGGCTGGCTTCGAACTCAGAAATCCGCCTGACTCTGCCTTCCAGGTGCTGGGATTAAAGGCGTGTGCCACCACGCCCGGCATAGTTTATATCTTATCAATTTGGGTCATTCACCATGTACTTCAGGTTAAGTCTCTTTCTAGCCATCACCATATTGATAAATGAAACAGTGCAGCAGTAGAAACTGAGGCACATGCCGTAACAATGTTCATACAGCCCAGGAGAACATTCCCTATAGCTTATATAATGTTACATAACTTTCTGGCTGACACCCATGTTAATTGTCCATGTCTTGACATTATAACATCGTCACACTAAGTTACTAGATGTATGATTGTCATTATAGACACACCATCGACAAAGGTTCTTACTACATGAGCCATCTAGGCAAAAGAGAAAACTGCTTTGCTTTCTTTTTCCCAATTTTTTTAGGATAACTTTGCTTAACTCCATTTCCATACTTTCAACACACACTCCAGCCACAACTCTCCTCTTTAGGGGAAAAAAAACTCTAACAAGTGTTATTGTATGTGGGACATAAAACCATGTGAGGAAGTTTGTTAAGGTAGAACGGATAAAGACCCAGAGACTCGCTAGGCACACACCAGGGGCTTAGGGGACTGCCAGCTCCCTGCCCAACTCCTGACTTTGAACACATGCCATGCTTCTCACATAAAAGAGATGTGACCATAGGTCATATAGGCTCAAAACAGAGGTCTACATGCTAATGAGGAACATAGAGGCCCAGAAAGCATATCAATAAGCTTCCCTTCCCAGACATTCCTCCCTGCAAAAGGTATTTAATCTCAGGCCCACCCTGAGAAGTGGGATATGGTTTTATGCATCCATCTTCCACTATGACAATAAATGCCTTAGAACCATGGACTGTCTTTTTTCATTGAGATTCCCTCATGGGGAGCCACAGAGAAGGTCTATGCCTATAGAGCAGCAGTCTAATCTCCCATAGATGGCCTCTCTGTGCTCCCACCCACAACTGCCAACAAGCCAGCTGCTGTCAAACCAAGGACAACAATTACCATGGGACCAGCTGGAGCTCCTCTTTTCCCCCTGCTCTGGCTAGACCCAGCCCTTGAGCCCCCCCCACTCTGTTCTCAGTTCTTCTGCGACTCCCAGTGGTGCCTGGATGTCCAAGAGTCTGAGAACCCCACAGCCTCGGCCTTGTTGCAGACCTGGGAACACTTCCCCATCCCTGGAGTGGTGTCCCAGTGCTTCCCTAAAGCCCCCACCAGCCCCAGTGACAGTATGGGGTAAGAACAGTCAAAATCCCCACAGAGAGGTGGAAACCTCTTTAAGCAGCTGTGTCCTCTGGCAGAATTGTATAATAATTTTATAATTATAAAATTGATAATTTTGAATTATCAATGCAAATATAGATGATTGAGCTTGATGATATCTATTATGATACAAGATGTGGAATACAATCATATGTAAGAAAAATATCTAAGCTTCAATGTATATAATACATTATAAGCTAATATCTGAAAATGAAGTGTATGGAAAATTTTAAAACTGTAAATGTAAAATGTGTATGCACAGGCACATATGTATACATGTGGGCATGTGCTTGGAGGCCAGAGGACAACCATAAATATCATAGTTCAGGAACAAAAATGCCTACCTCCTTTGAAACAGGGTCGTTAGGGGTCAAAAGCTCAAAAGATTAGGTTAGGATAGCTGGTCAGAGATCTCCAGGAACCACTGTATTTTGCCTCTCCAGTGCTAAGATTATAAGTGTATACCACCACTCTCTGCCTCTGTATACACGATTCTGGGAACCAAATTCAGGTACTCATATTTGCAAGACAGGCAGTTTACCAACTGAAATAGTTCCCTAGACCCACCACAATTTTTTAAATAGCTTAAATATTTGTCATTTGTCAAAATCTTCAGAATAACATATTGTAGGCATGTGTTTAATAACATATTAAAGAGAAACTCAAAAGGTATAATACTCTACATTACTATAAGATTGTAAAAGCCCAAGTTTAAAATACTTGAAATAATTAATGGAGAAAAATATGGGTGGCAGACCACTAACAAGATCGTATTTATATTAATTCACACAGGGATAATGTTGACTATGCATCTAGCTTCAAAATTGTTGGCAACATTAAAAATAGAATTTAAACTATAGGGAAATTATGTAAAATTATCTAACTTTACATAACCCAAACCATTCTAATAGGAAAATTACCCTTTGACAAGAATCATGAAGAGGATTCCTCTCCAGTGGCCTCTCTTCTCGAGTTTATAGCTTGGTCAAGACAAGGTCTTCTGTGAATGCCTACAATATGGGGCTGTGAGAACCTTCCACATGCCTCTTTCCCAACAAATCTCTCTCTCTCTCTCTTACCAGGAATTACCTATTTTTTCTGTGAATTCATAAATTACTATGTGGACAGGCTCTTCCCCCTCCAGTACTTTCCATTGTCCTATCAGCTGCTCCCAGTATAAATACATACTATACAGCTATATGAGAGCCTAGTATATTTCATGTGTTCTGCTACTACTTTGCATAAGGTTTTCAATGAAACTTACTATGTGGAGGTGTGGTACATAACACATCTAGCTATTATAGCTTTTGAAAATAGGAGTTTTAAGCCACTTCCAAGATGGAAAAAGACCCATGGGAAGCATGTCCCCAGACAAATCATCACTGAGTCTCTATGGCCCATATCTCAGTGATTATGTTGTAGATAGTCTCAAATGCTCCAGAAAGATCACATTACTTGGCCAAAGTAGAAGCAAAACTCATATGGCCACAGAGATATAGGACAAAATAAACGAGGGTAATAAAATGTCCACAGAAATAAAAAGGTTTCCTGGAAACATTGAAGTTGAAGACTTGATACAAAAAATCAGAAATGATGTATTCATAAGTTGATTTTCAATTCCCAAGTTACAGACTGTTAAATGATGCAAAGACCCTTCACTGTGGTTGAACTCCAAAGCAACTGGGATCTGGGTGTAAGGGAAGTTGCTCTTGCTTTGTCCTTACTACCAAGTGAATACAACATATTATTCACTTAAAAGATAGACATCATCCTTGCAAAAGTCTCTCCTAAATTAATCACTCCAGGAATGGAGTGCCTAGATTATCTCTATGGAGCATTAACAGATGTGTTTGTCATGTGTGCACATGTCTGACTCCAAGAGATGGCTGGAGAGTATGCTAAGGGAAACAACAAATATGTTTCTATTCCAGATAGGAACAGACACCCAAAGTAGCTCTCTGTGGCTAGCCAAGGATATAAGAGTTGACTTTGTAGTTTTCACGATATTGGATGATCACTCTCACCTAGCCCACTTGGTGACCCTGCTGACTGATATCTTCTATTTTATTGGTCAATACTGTAGAAAATAGCCTGTTCAAGACCAGGTCATAGCAAGAGACAGTGGAGAGACTTATGGTAACAAGACTCTAATGCAATGGGAAGACAGAGCAGAGGCAGCTCTTCATCTCTGGGTGGCATGAGTGGCTCTCTTACTTTCCCTTATGACTGGGAAGAGATGGTCTCCCAGGAGTGCTTGGTGGAAATCATGTGTACCCTGTTCCTACCTTTTTCTGCCTTTTCATAACAAGGCCACTTGCATGACTTGCATGTATGTGGTTATTTTAAGTATTCACTATTCTTTTCCAATTCCCCTATCATTTGGTAAAAAGGTATGTGAAAAGGGATCTCTCTCTAGAACACTTTCACCGGTGAATCCATTGTGTGTGCACCCATTTTATGAGCATTTCTCCATAGAATAATCTCTTCCTTGAGAATATTTTTACCTCTGTTGCTTCTTATAATTAGGTTTTCTCTAGAAAACCTACTTTATATATGCCACTAATAATAGACCCCTGCTAAGGGCAATGTAAATGGCAACAGGTAACTGAGTGAATTAGGAAATATCCTCTGGCATTCATAATGTTAACATAAGATTTCACTTACAGGAGTGAATTCTGATAAAATTGGGAGAAATACATTTTCACAGCTTATTTCATAATTAGATCTAAATTACCCTCCTATGTGACAGTTAGTTTGGGAGGATGTAGAGGCTTTGAGACATGAGGACTGACTGGAGGAAGTGGGTCACTGTGACACTGTGCACTCTGCTGGATCCTTCTTCCCTTGGGTTGCTTCTTGTATTTGGTAATAGTGATGAAAATAATACAGGTAAGGATTTTTAATTTTTTCACTTTCTATTCTATTCTAGAGTTATCACATGTTTTATATATTTTGTTTTTCAACCCCTCTCCAGTTCAAATGTGGGCATAAGAGAAGGGACTTTATCTGGCTGTGCTGTGAATGAATTTCATAACTAAAGAATATTCAGCATTTGAGAGTAACAAAAAATAAGTGTTGAGTGAATGATAAATTAATGAAGGAAACTTAGCAGCTAAAATTTATGGAGAAAAACCAGCATTGAAAACTTTTTCTTTTTGGAAATTTTGTGATTTGTAATAAGCCTATGTAGTATTTGGGAGCAGAAGTTTCCATGAAAATATTCATAATGATGAAGGTTGGATGTATAACTCTTAACAGTGAAATGTCTAGAAATAGTTTGCATTTTCATGTCTTAAACATGTGAATTTCACTATAAAACATTTTAGAAAAATAACAATGCACATATGTGAGACAATAAACTATTAAAATCTGTTGTCCGATTAAATATTTGTCACTAACTCATTCTCTAAGCCAAAATAAAGTGCTAATCACGCAATGCCATATATCTGCTGAGGTGGGGTCTCCTCCTGCCCTCATCCATTCTCGGAAGGTTAAAGGTCTTCCAAAGTACTTCACAAATTCTATTTGGATTTAAGCAGTAACCCAAAATGAAGGTTGGTAAATAATGGTGTGTCCTATGTACTTAAAAAGTTTTAATTTGAAACATACTAACAATATTTAAAATCTAGCTGTTAATGGGCAATTCTATAAAGTATACTAAGCAAAACTGACAAATTTCATGTCTTATTTGTCAGCATTGCCTTTCCTTTAGATCCAACAAAACAAATTTCTGCATTTTTCCTTGTGGAACTTATGCAGATTCTAAACAAGTTCATGAAGGCCTCGAGATATATCCACCTGGATATAATATATAATATTGCCCAGTAAAGGCCAACCCCATTCCCTCTGAAATTAAATACCATATAATTCCCAGTCTAGCCTAACATGCGTCATCCTTTCTGATGTGCCACACCACACCCAGTTTCTTTTGCATATATATCACTTACCTTAGTCTACTGCTCATGCAGCAAGAACAATATTTGTTACCCCTTTACATACCTTGCATGTATGCAAGAAACTCCAGCAAAGTTTTTGCATGACATACAGAGTCTCTATATCACAAACTGAATGGAAATTAATTAATACAATCTTCTTGGAATCATACAATGGGTTCTTCCCTGATAATATGCTCCATATTACCTATTAACTCTACTGATCTCTTGTTTCATTCACTCATCTCTATTATGAGTCTCAAATCTGATTCATTAATAAAAATGTAACATCTCCTGAGAAATTATTTAAAGGCATACAAGCAGGTGAGTAAGTTTTGCTTTTTTAAAGTAAATTGATTTATTTGAGACTGGATCCCACTCTGTAGCCCTGGATGGCTTGGAACTCCCTATAGTGATCAGCCTGACCTTGAGTACAGAGAGTTCCTCTGGCCTCTCCCTTCTGAGAGCTGGGATTAAAGGCATGGAGAGTTATGCTCAGCCTGAGACTGCTTTGCTAATGCCTTCATTGAGACTAGAGGGCTGCTATAAGATATAGTTTTTAAAGTCCATGTCTCTGTTTTCCAAGATGTGGTTTACCAAGGTAGTCAATGGGTTCATTAGCAGCAACTCTACAAAACTCAATATTAAAACAATATTAAATATTACCAAGACTTTTATAGGTGACAAACGCAGAGAGTGTGCCATTTCAAAGGCCTACAGTCTATCATGTTTCCTTAGGAAAAAAACCCACAGAACTATGGTACACTCACTACAATTTAAGCATGAGTATTACAGTACCTTGCTTTATGTATCTTTCCTTACAGTTTTTAAGCTAGATAGGATTCCATGAGGAGTTTAATTCTTTTTCTTATGACCTTACAATGTTATAATACTGCCCATACATTTTTAAATGTAAAAGGATAAATTAGAAACCCTTCCCACAGTAAGATAGCAAGGAAAAGTCATAAGTAATGTCTAATGTTTTCTGCAATAGAAAAATCACACACACACACACACACACACACACACACACACACAACCACATACACCATATTAAAAAGAGAGCCAAATACTTGCTAATTGGCCTGGGTCTGTGATCTAGAAAATCTAAAGTGATAATAAGACATAGAAGCATACATGGCTAGGCATTCTCTTTTATTTTCTCCAAGGTAATCAAAGTAAAAATTTTATTTGTGAGGCTTTGTATAATTAAGGAAAAAAACACTGACAGCTTATTTTGACTCAGTAATATTGTACCCTAACTCCTCTGAAAGAATCTACTGCCCCTTAAACATTCTGCCTCAGGAGCACTGTCCACTCACTGAGTAGGTTTGGGAGTAATCACAGTATGATCATCAAAGAGACTCATGAAGGAAAACAGTAGTATTTATTTGGGTGAATCAAGCAACTCAACTAGTTTCCATATGCACTAAGATATGGCTTGGACAACAAAAGACAGAATCTTCTTGACTTGTTTATAGACCTAAGTCCTATATTTTGATAACTAAATTAAAAATAAGAGCCAGTTATCACCTTAGAAATCTAATCATACTTTAAATCTAATTCTTAACTTGAAGCTATTTTAAAATTTGAGTTTTTAATTCCCCTAATTTCCAATTTTTGACATCTAAACTTTCAAACATTTTGTATTTAACATTAGTTGTCCAAAGTAATAGCACAAGAGCACCTGATGATATAAACAGTCTTGGTTTGATATTTTTACACTTAGATATATAACTAATAAATCTATGAAAACACAGAACAAACAAAACTGTTTTACCTTTCACCAACCGACCTTTTACTTTGATCAGGTGATATCTGTAATAAAATAAAATTAACATAACAAGCAGGTGAGTAAGTTTTGCTTTTTTAAAATAAATTTATTTGAGACCGGATCCCACTCTGTAGCTCTGGATACACATAACAAATATATAGGCAATGTTTAAAATGGGGCACATAAAAAAACGTTCAAGATAATTTTCCTGCCCTGCCCTGCCCTGCCCTGCCCTGCCCTGCCCTGCCCTGCCCTGCCCCACCTTATTGTTGTTGAGATGGGTTCTCACTATGAAGCCTTGGCTAGCCTTGAGCATACTATGTAGACCAAAGTGGTTTTTAATTCATAGAGATCTATCTGTCTTGGGCTCTCAAGTGATAGCATTAAAGGCATGCATCACCATGTCAGTCACCAAAATAGTTTTCTTAAAATGAGAGTCATATAAGAAGTATGTTACAAAGCCTGAGAAATTATATTTCAGTATAGGACGAGATTAAGGAAGAGCTGGCCCCAAAACTGTATTTCTTAAATAAAGTCTATAGGATTTGTAATATAATTTTAATATAATTGTAGATAAAAATTATTTTAAATGTATTTATAACTATTATTTTAAATATATTTGCTTTGGTTTATTATACTAATGCACTTACATAAGAGTCATTTCAAAACTTATATTTTTAATGTATATTGAAAATTAACACTGGAAAATTTATTGAGGCATCTGGTCAAACTGAAACATGTGCCCAACAAGTATTATTTTATTAATAGACGAATTCCTTTGATCAGTAACAGGTATTTTTCTGTAACATAGATGTTGACACTTAGTGTCACTCCAGGCCTGAACATCACCTAACTTTGCTTCTTTCATATGAACATTCTTTACCCATGTACAGCAAGACTTTTGGCAGTTCACCAAAATGGTTTCCTCTCTTAGATACTTTGTTAGTCTGCATCTTGAATCTTCCTTCAAGTTAAATGTGGCAAATGCAAAGTTCCTCAGGTCAGTCCTGAGTGCTGAGGCTGAATGTGGTGCCAGAAGCCACTTGTACAATGGAAAAGATTCTGTATGCCTGTATACATGAATGACAGCAAATAACTCTCTCCAACAGACACTGACCCTGGTCTACTCTCAGTGGTTAACTGGTGTGGTAGAGCCAGCTCACATTTTGCATTTGTTGCAAGAGTAGCAGTGCATTAATATGTTACAATAGTTTTCCATACAGCCATCCAGAGGACTATGGCCAAGCTAAAAAGTACCAGCATAACCATGCAGTACGATGTTACACAGTACTAAAACCTTACATAAGCAGTTCATGAACATTATGTCATTTTATACTTACTCATTCTTTAAAGTATTACCACATTCCATTAATTAATGTTTGCCATATAATTATGTCGAGTTCCTGGCAATCTTGACCCCTAACTTAATTTAAGCAACATTACAAATCAGCCACTCTTTATTCCAGAATATTGATGAGATCACACATTAGAGTTCTTATGTAACAAAAGCTAGTATTCAGTAGCAGAGATGGCATATTTTTCCTTTATTGCTGTTTGGTTTTATATTTTTATCTCCTGATACAGATGATAACAAGATATTTATGTGAAATCAAGATTCAAGAACTGATGTCCTAGATCATACACAAAATTTAACGTGGTCAATAAGTGTGTCACAGCCAGTCAAGAGTTCTGGAATAACAAGAGAGTGACTTTAACAGAAGCAGGAGTAACTTTATTTACCATATACACAAACTACTTTTAAGCTATGGGCTTAAAAGAGGAGAATAATTCACCTGTTTTAGCAATTCATCATTTGTTTTCTACAAAATTATAGTGTTACACATTACTCCCTTACCTTCATCTTTCCTGGCTCTTTCTGTTGAGTATTGTAAGCTAAACTGCTAAATTTAGTACTCAGCTTAGGAGTTTTCACAATCTCACTCACTCTGCTTTCAGCATACAGCCTCTCAACTGATGAGCATGCTCTCAGCTTGGTATTCATGCCAGTGAGTTTGCCTTCTTGTGTATGGTCTTGCCATAACCAAGAATTCATTAGAAAATTAAGCTTTTCCAAGGCAGAGAATATGGTAAGATTGAAGACATGTCACTTCCGAGACCAAGCATGTCCTCTTATCTCTCTGACTTTTCCTTTACATTGTTGTTTTTTCAGCTCTTGTAAAGGAACTTGTAAAACTCTTCTGAAGGAAGAGTTTTATGGACAGCCTTCTAAGACATTTTTCTAATACTGTTACAATTTTCGGGTGTGTGCACTCCTGGATCCTAGTCCACAAACGTAAGATAATTGTGTATGCTGTCTGGGTCATGAAGTTCCTTGGGAATTTATTATACAACTAACAATAACTAAATGAAATGGTACATTCAATTCTTCATCACTTTCTGTAACTAGAAAAATTTTAGAAAATGGAGAAGGGTGGATGTATACAAAGAACAAACTAGGAAGAACCTGAACATGATAGAATACATAGTACTTTCCACTGACTTACAGACAACCTGTGTGACTACAGTGGAAGATACACTTTAGTATACAATGTGAATATCATCATGAGTATGCATAAAGACCAGGGGACTAATCAAAGAAGATGCTCAGATCCTGGGAAAGGATCAGGCCCAACAAAGCTGGACAAGGTTTAGGAAAGCAGTTTTGGGTTAGGGAGGGTAAAGCTTCTGAATCCACAGTGCTACAGGAACAAAATAAAATTTTCTTTAGGATTGTTCTCTAAAATTTTGCTTTTATATTGAACTTTATCAATTTTAAGCAAAATACCTTCAGTTTTTAAAGCCTTATTTTCTTCCTGTTCTCAAAAAAAAAAAAAAAAAAAAACTTAAATCACCACACAAAATTGCTAACTTATAGTTGATATTTATGAAGACAATGAATCCGTACATCTAAAGGGCAAAAATCAAAACTCTAAATAAATAAAAAGTAATTTATACAAATAAAGTAAGAAAGATATGAAAAATTTACTGTAAATCATATACTGACTACTTTGGTCAGTTTCGCCCTCACCTGATCCTTCCTTTGTCCACTCAACTGTGTGTCACTCTTCTTTGGTAAGGAATCCTTTGAATCTTCAACCTTAAGCTTTGATTGACTCTGACCCCTGTCCAATTTTGTTTTACTTTCTTCTTTAAACATCTCCATCTTTCGACGTAGGACAAATTCGAGTTGAGTCTTGTTTCTTTCAGCTTCCTGATTGTGAGAAATCAGTTCGTCAGGTTAAGGCACATTTCCCTCTAAAATGCACATACTTCAGGAATCTGCACACACTGATACCTACATTCTTTCTAACTGACCTGATGAAGTTAGGTTAAATCATCTGCTATAATTCCACAGCTTTATAATTAGAATTAATTAAAGATATTTGCATGTTGGAAAAAGTTTCAAAATATTTTCCATTTTTCTTATTAAAATAAAGCACAGACATTTTCTCAAGTTGACATCTTCAAGGCCATAATGAGCATTGGCATCCTAAAAGGACATCTAAGGGGTGGGGGTGCTTAATAAACCAATTATCAGAATTTGTTCTACAAAGAAAATTTTGAAAAAGAAAATTCACACTAAAAAAAAACTCCCTCATCACACAGAAAAATCACTCAATGTATTCTCTGGTATATTTATGGATATACATTTTGATGGCACATATACTATATTATGCTATACACCTATAATATAGTCTTTTTATTCAAAATGTTACATTTTATAGCAAAAGTATGTAACCACAAAAATAGGTATCAGAATATATTTAGTAAAATGGTGTTCTCAAATTTTTAAATATTTTTCAGTCTACATTTTGGTTATTTCAAACCTTTTACTATTAAAGTTTATTACACCTTAATTGAAGAGTTTTGTGCAATTTTTTTCTTTAGGAAAAAACTTTTAGAAGTAAACTTGATAAATGAAATGGTTACATTTCCCCGAGAATTTCAATGAATATTTCCTCTCAAAAAAGTAATTCATGCTGATATAATAGAAATATGGAAAAGAGTGTATATTTGGCTTATACCCAAAAGCATTAGATATATATTTTCCTTACGTTTTAACAAAGTTGGGAACAAGAAGCATCTATTGCTAACATGAAATTTAATAATCAATGAGGTTGATATATATATACACACACACACATATACATATATATACATATATATGTCCGTGTTTTATTAAGCATGTTTGTTTTTTAATCACAATTTACTTATTTGGGTTCCTTGTGTATTTCAGGGAAGTTTATGAAATATCTTTATAGAAAATATTTAATACTATCTATACTGTATATATACCTGGGCAAGATTCTCAGTTTCATGGCTTTCAGTTCCAGAGCATGATCTTCTTGGGCCATGCAGAGCAACTGATAGAAAACCTAGGCCCTTATAACTTACAAACCAGATATCAAGGTTGAAGACAACTTAAACCATGATTTACAACTTGAAAATTGTAAATTTAGGGGATTCTGGAGATATCGCTAACAAGTTAGGAACACTAAATGCCCTTCCCAAAGCCTCAGGATTTTCATTCACAGCACCCACGTGGTAGCTCGCAACTGACTGTGACTCCAGTTCCAGAGGATCTGGTGTCATTTTTTAGCCTCTGAGGGCATTTCACACACATGACACACAGACATACATACACACAAACAAAACATCCATACACTTAAAGTAAAGAAAAGGAAAGGAAAGGAAAGGAAAGGAAAGGAAAGGAAAGGAAAGGAAAGGAAAGGAAAGGAAAGGAAAGGAAAGGAAAGGAAAGGAAAGGAAAGNAAGGAAAGGAAAGGAAAGGAAAGGAAAGGAAAGGAAAGGAAAGGAAAGGAAAGGAAAGGAAAGGAAAGGAAAGGAAAGGAAAGGAAAGGAAAGGAAGGGAAAAAGGAAAGGAAAGGAAAAAGAAGGAAAGGAAAGAAAAGAATACAAGGTTGTAAACTTAGTAAAGTCAAACTCATCTTATGGGTAATAATCCTTAGAGAGGTTTGCTTAACCAAGATGTCTGATCTTTTGACAGTGTGATATTTAGTTTTTGTCATTTTGACACAAACTAGAGTCACCTGGAGAGATAGAGCCTCAGCTGAAGAAATGGCCTATAGGCATTCCTGTGGGGGCATTTTCTGGATTAATGGTTGAGTAGGCTTCAGCCCATTGTGGGTGGTGCTACCCATAGGTAGGGAGTCCAAGGAAACTAGCTGAGCAAAAGTCACAAGCAAGACAGCAAGCAATTCCCTCCATGGCTCCTGTCATTATCCCTGCTTGAGTTCCTGCCCTGATTTTCCTTCAATGATCAGGACATGTAAGCCAAATAAACCCTTTCCTTCCCAGGTTGCTTTGGTCAGTGTTTTATACCAGCAACAGAAAGCAAACTAGGAAAGACACTGACACGATATTGTCATCACATTCACAGCTGTGCTGGGATGCATGCAACCCACACTGGTCACACTGGCTAGTCAATAATATATCACTCAATTATCATTTATGTTCATTTGTAACTCTGGTACTTTAAAACAACCAGTATTGTATTAGCCTATCTTTTCCATAAATGCTTACCTTGTGTGACTATTTTATTCTTCTATAAAAACTTTTAGTACTAAACATCATTAAATAGTATGTTATCATGTTAATGTAATGCATCCCTCCTTTACATTCAGCACCAGAAGTGGACGTGCTTTCATCACTGAAATCTTACAGTATTCATTCCTGTTGGATGAGGATAACTGCCTTAATTGTTCTTCTTTCACATAACCGAGGTTCTTGTCCCTTATATCTTACAGTAGTTTTCTCATGCTCAAAAATAATTGCATTTGTATTTATGAGCTGATTTCTTTATACTTGTGTATCAATTTGAGAAACATGGTAGATTAGAATACTGATAATACAGAACTTTGAAATTGGAAAACTTGTGTTTTGTCACTTTTCATCTATGACCCTTCAAAAAAAACTACCTGTACTTTTGTTAAGTGTTATCCTACATTATTCTAATTTTTTGCACTATATTTTCTGAATAATGTAATTGAACAAACATCTTGGACAAAAAAACAATAGTTTTTCTGTTTACTGTTTTATTCTAAAATCTAGACTCTTCATAGTTTCTCTTTAAAATTATATAATTAATGAATTGTCTTATTTTTTTAAAAAAATGTTATATAGACTCTAAGTTCTTATACTTGTCAATGTTCACTTATGAAATATTTGTATCTCATTTTAATGTTTGTTTGGCCAGAACTTGAGAAAGAGCAGAAACAGACAGCATACTCATTATATTAAATTTAATTGGAGGGACCAGAACCAGTTCTTTCCTCCTTCCTTCTTTTCTTTCCTTCCTTCTTACCCATGTGTATGGGCATCTGAGTGTGGGTATGTGCACATCTGTGTGCAGTTGCCTGTGGAGTCCAGTAGAGGGTGTCAGATCCCCTGGAGCTGGGGATAAAGGCTGTTTTGAGCCATCTGGCATGGTAGGAACCAAGTTACAGCGTTTTGCAATAACAGTATGCACTCTGTGTGCATGTGTGCTGGCATATTCCTTTTTTATTACATTATTTATTGCCTCAGACCAGTCACAACACCAGGTACTGAGGCAGGTAGCAAAGGGTGGTATTGGCGGTAGCAGGGGCTAAAGTAACTTTTAATACAATTTTTCTTCCTTAAGCCTTTGCCACTCTAAGGTCAAAAGGCTCTAGCTTCTGGTAATAAACTCCTATTGATAGTAGCAGGGGATTAAGTAAAAAAGACTTACTAGTTTCTCTGTGGCTCAAGAGTCCTGGCTGGACAGGTGAAAGGCTTGGAGTTCATTAACTGTTAATGAGCCAGAGAGAAAAGGAAGAAAGGGAGAATTCAAGCACTCACATAAACACACACACACACACATATACACATAAACTTTGGATGTGCCCAATCACCTGCCTCAGCAACTCCACAAGTGTTAATGCATATGTACATACATACACATATACCGAGACACATATTATATACATGCATATAGAGAGACAGACACACACACACACACACACACACACACTCACATACACACATTTGGTGGATGTGGAAAAGTTCTATTATAAAATTACCTCATAGACAAAATGTTACATAAATGGGGAGTTACAGAAGGATGTTGATAGTAAGTACAAAGTAGTATTTTGTTCTATAAACTCATTGTAAATTTAAAGTAACAGTTTCACAGGGCCTTGCTTTATCATAGTGCACACCTGTGGCTTCATCCTTGGACCTGACCTAAAATGAATGTTTTTCTTCAATCACAAATTTGTTTCAAGTCTACTTTCTAATCCTAGTGAAATTAGCCTGTGACACATTGTAGTGGATAGCCCTGGAGCTAATTATATTTGATGTTAATTCTGTTCTCCTGTGAGTGGCTGCAAACAAAGAATAAGTCAGCACTCAGGTGATTTCCTGTAAACCTGCTTCCCACCTTAATTTGTAAAATAAAGGAGAGCTGATGGTTGGTCAGATAAAAGGGAAGGTGGTACAGAAGGTTGGGAGAGAGAAGAAGGAGAAAATGGGAGAGAGAAAGGATGCAGAGGAGGAGGAAGAAGAAGAAAAGCAGAGCAGAAGCACATGGCCTAGAGAAACCACAAATTCCAAGGGGTCTCATAGATGTGGAAGATGGTAGTGTAGCAGTAGATCTGCCCAATCTAGGCACACAGCATGTATTCATATTAATTGTGTTATTTTTTCATTACTGTGATATTTGGGATGGAGAGATTTACAGCAATAACACATTAAGGTTTACAGAGCTCTATATGCAGCTTCATTCTATAAGGGACTTGAGAGTAGTTATATCAATTTAATAGTTACTTGTATCAATGTAAGAGTTCTATAAAATCATTATCAGAAATTGTGAAATCATACATAATCATCTCTATAAGCACTACTATATGAGAGTACATCTTCATGTTGCTCTGCAGGAAATTTACCCAATAGGGTGGTCTGATGCCCCAGAATCAATAGACTATGTAATAGTGACAGAAAAAGGCATATCAGCAGCAAGAAGCAATCCTGGGATGAAGTCTCTAAGGACCCTACATCTTAGAAGCCATCCATTTTGCAGGTTATGCAAAACTCTGGGCCACCTCCAGAAAGTTCACTTGCAAGTCTCAGCCTTTCCTAGATAGCTTCTGACAACCTTCTTACTTGACATCCTGCTCACAACTTTCCCTCTCCCCTCTCTCCCAGCCCCTTCCTCTCACCACCTCTACCTGCCCTTTCCCTCCTTCCCATCTTCTTCTATAGAAACTAGAGAAGACACCCCAATTCAGAGAAAGGGATCCAAAGGCAGGCAATATAGTCAGAGACAGCACTCTTCATCACTGAGCCATCTTTCCTGACT
Organism: Mus pahari; assembly: GCF_900095145.1. Classification (NCBI taxonomy): domain Eukaryota; kingdom Metazoa; phylum Chordata; class Mammalia; order Rodentia; family Muridae; genus Mus; species Mus pahari. Next base: position 52,077,280 of record NC_034609.1, read on the forward strand.
CTGAGTAGCATTTTACATCCAAATAGATTGTGTATCACTAGGTTAAAAGAGATTGCTTTCTTCATGAAGAAAAACTTATTTTCTTTCTGAATTGTTGTTCTAGATATGAAAGAACATTATGGTCTATTAAAATATTTGCAGGTATGAATGTCTATGTGCAGCAATGTATGTATTTGTGTGTGGTGTCATATGTGTGTATACACACACACATATATATGTGTGTACATTTGTATACATATATGTATATATGTGTGTATACATACACATACATACACACCCACAAACACACACACACATATAGATAGATAGATAGATAGATAGATAGAAAGATAGATATAGTTATAGATGATATAGATATAGATACCCATTCATTAGATAAGATCAAAGAATTTGTTTAGAAATCCCCAGGTGGGCATCCTCTTAGCTTGCTGCTGTTTAGAGGTACGCCCTCACCTCTAAAGCCCATTTCAGTTGTCCTTGAAGGGTTTTCTTCTCTGTTTTCAGGAGTTCTGCTTCTTTCTAGGAGGTAAAGAGAAAGAGAACACTATTTATTCCGGTACTTTTCAAATTTAGTTTTGTGTTTATTACATGTCTCAAATACACAGATTGCCAGTATGATGATCTGAATACATCTAACTGCAAAGTTCCCCTATGCAGTGGTAGATACAACTTGAAGCTATAGCTTTCTGTTGATTTCCCACACTCAAGATCACCATGAATCTTGTAAATTAGAACTACTATAAATGAAACATTTTGTTGCATTTTCTTTAGGTCTGAAGTATTTAAGTGGAAATGTTTGAAGTGTTGTTAGAAGAATCTAACTAGTAAGTCCATTTTTAGTTTATTATAATGGTTTCATGGATATTATAATGTGGGGTTGATACTTCAGGATCTACTATGTTCAGGCTTAGCAGAAATAAGTTACATATGCAGGAACCTACAGTGGATGATGGTTTGAGATCCTTATCTAAAGCCCCACGTATGGTTTTTGTTTGTCACAACAAGCTCCTTGAGGACAACCTGTGCCACCTCTAACCCTGTACACTGCACAGAACAGAAGCACAACACTCATGTGTTAACAAGGGTAAGTGGTCCATGTAGGAAAAGAAGGTCTAGATAGGGTTCCTGATTTCAATTTTGGAGTAAGGCTTACTTGAGCCATATGAGGTACCCCAATGCTTCCAAAAAGCCTCAGTCTTTATAACTTATAAACAAGGGTACTGTGTTTGGGACAATCCTAACCATGGAAAGGCTCAGTTAATATCACACAAAGAAGTAAACAGAAATTAAGGGCCCAATAATTTTGTATAAAATCTGTCCAGGCCTCCCCCTAACCTGTAAATAACATATACAAAGTAAAGACTCAAAACAACTTGACAAAATCTAGAAGAATTAAATGTCTGGATAAGTATATAATTTTCACTCACACCAAATCATGTTCATGATATAATAAAGAAAAAATGCTAACCATCAAAGGGACATAGTAGATCCTGTAGTATCAACACCACATTACAAAACCATTATAATAAACTAAAAATGGACTTACTATTAAGGCAAAAGAAACCAAGAAAGATTCCCCAAGAAAATCCTGATTTCAAAATTATCATAGAACACTTTTAAAGCAGCCAACAGACAGTGCCCAATATGTCTATGAATGAATTTACAGAGATCTCACCAAACACAAACTGTAATAAATAGCCAAATGGCAACAACTGTAGTATCAACAATTATATCATGGTTTTAAAACTGAATGTATAAACAGAATAGCAAGTTAGAAAGGACAACAAAAAGGCGAAACCACTTAGATGTAGCAATGTGAAATATGTAAATACAGAAATAAACCTTTTACAAACATATAAGGAATATGTAGAGTGACATCGACCACCCAAATGTGTATCCATACAGAAACAGAAAGAGGCAAAAACATGTTTGGCAAAAGTTACATACTCAAGATGCTGAGCACATGCCAACTTGGTGTGTTAAGAAGTAACACACTAAGTGTTCATGCAACTAAACCAAACTGTTGGAAAGCAATGAAAAAGAGAAAATAAGAAAGGACCCAAACACCACACAGGAAAATAACAATTTGAAGGCTGTATCTCATCAGAAAAACCAAAGTCAAATAAAAATAAACATCTTTAAAGTGTAAAACACTTAAAACTTTTTTTAAAAAACAGCAATTGTTTTTAAAAATATGAAATATGAGAGGACTCTACTAAAACAAAGCCAAGTAACAATGAAGGAAAAAACAAACCTCTAATCACCAGTCAGGAATCTCAGTAGGACCTGGAAACTAGAAACGAGATGCATGGCAAAGAGCCAGATATATATTTAGGCTTCTGATGGGACTCAGCCACTTCAGAGGACAGCTGAGTTCCAAAAGGACAGATGACCCATCAAAATGGAGCACTTAAGATTCAAATCAGAAGTGGCATGCAAAAGATAATATTCAATGAATTATTACAGAAATAGACTCAGAGAGGATATATCTTACTTGGATTTGAAGCAGTTCTTCAAATGATTTGAAGTCTCTGTTTGGAGATAGATTCCTGCAATTAAAAATATATTTTAAAAATCATGATATTTGAAAATACATCAGTGATTTGCTTTCCCAAAAACTTCAGACCATTTAAAATCTTAAAAGAAATTCATACTTTTACTACCTTTAACACACACACACACACACACACACACTCACGAGGGAGAGCGAGAGACAGAGAGATGACAGAGACAGAAACAGAGACAGGGACAGAGAGAGATGAAGAATAGAGGGAGAGCTCATAACATAGTTTATGGGTAAAGGTCAGAAGACAATCTTTTAGAAAGAGAGAGAGAGAGAGAGAGAGAGAGAGAGAGAGAGAGAGAGAGAGAGAGAGAGAGAAGAAA